>NW_017307569.1:467574-470615 GCF_000935625.1 Nanorana parkeri
GTGGGGGGGGGGGGGGGGGGGAGCTTGTGGCAAACCATCACTTCTAGGACTCCTTGTTCTCCTTTATGCTGAATATACAGTAATTCTTAACACGACATTGGCTGTTTGTTTGGGGTTGTTGTTCTGCTGCAGAATAAATGGAAGATCTGATCCTCTATCAATAGCTTTGATTGTGTATGCTGCAGATTTTAGGGGAAGGAAAGAACAGTTGGTGGAATGTGCTTTATTTTACTCTTATATCTGCAAAGTGTACCTTACCAAGCTTCCTCTACTGATCCCGACTTCCAGGACCTCTCTGGTCATTCCTCCCCCTTCTCTTTTGGTGGCAGGTAGGCTGTGTGTGTGACTCACAAGATGAAGTCACACATAAGGCCTTGTTCACACCAAATGCAGAGCAGATCCGGTCAGGTTTCTGCACACGCAGTGCAGTGGGTTGTGCCGCGTTTTTGATGCGTTCCGGGCCGTTTTTGGTTAAAACATTTTTTTTTTTAAGTTTAACATGGGCTTTCAGGCACTTGCATGCGTTTTTGATGCGTTTTGCATGCGTTTTTGATGCGATCCAGAGCAGGTAAAATAGGGCTTGCCGCAGTTTTTTCACCTGCTCTGGATCTGCACGCTGCGATGTGAACTGGAGCTCAAAATACCATAGGAATACATTGGACGCAATTTTGATCCGGTCTGCACCTGCCCTGCTCTGGATCTGCTCCACGCTTGGTGTGAACAAGCCCTAAAGCTTAACCTGGAGATTCTAGTCATTCCGGTAATGCCCTGGCAACTGGATCTAAATTCTGGTATTGGGGGGTCATTTCTAGCAAGTTTCCAGCTATAATTTTAAGAAATAATAAATGAACACATCTTCATAAAAGAAAAATTGTGCATTCATAATTTTTTTGAATTGGTGGCAATAAAGCATTGCAACCGCAATCAGTGAATCATGGGGGTGGGTGCAATGCTGAGGTTCCTGCAGATGATCCCTCCTGTACCTATCCATATCAAGGTACGGACATTCAGTAAAAGGGACGGAAGGAAGAATAAATGGACTACAATTGTGGTGACATCACTGCACTTGTACTTGATTAAGAACTACAAGCCTCTCTGCCATGGTGGCTGATGGGATTTTTAGTTTCTCTGTTCACAGATCTGGTCAAAGGATATGTGAATGGATAACGTGGCTGTAGCCCACTGTCCTCAAATAACATGTAAACAGTGGGCTGTCATGGCATCAAAACAACTGGCGGACTGGTGATATCACGGCTGGCTTTGCCTATTTGTTTTCTTTCCGCCGAGACCTTTTGTGATTTCACAGATGCCTGTGAATGTCAACAGATAGGCGGAGAGGGCACATTCTATCAGAGTTAATTCATGTCAGGTCACATCCATCCTGCAGTTTGTCTTTCATTCCCCCTCTCCTCTCCTCTCCACACTGATGTGTCCAGACTACACACCACTTCGGCACTAAGACTGTCTTGGGAGAAGATATAAAGACAACAGAGTGAAGGAGAGAACAGAGCTAATATTATGACTCCGATTGTTGTATTAGTGATTTATCCTTGCTGAGACCTCTATGCCTGGCCTGTATAAGCAGATATAATCACTGTGGACAATCCTTATCAGATAGCTGAACTCACCAAATAACTTTTCATCCACAAAGTGCTTTTTATCTGTGCATCAGGTTACAACAGACAACAGGATACAGCAGATGAATGAATGGACAGTATTTGAAGGTCGGAGATAGTAATGTTTCCAAGCATGCAATGCAGATTAACATGTGGTCATGTCCTGTCAGCCATGACACTCGACAGTGAACAAGAAAGGGGAAATACATCACAGATGGGAGGGAACACAGAAAAACATGCAATAACCCAAGATGGCAGCACATGAATTGACCATACAATATCAATAAGTAAATGGCTAATTCTCATTTCACATTAATGTGAATATTAACTATGACTATGAATTGTCATATATCATACAACTATGATGGCAGCACAGCTAAACTGATGAGTCTTAGTGCCAATGTGGCATGTGTATTGTAAAGAAAAAGAGAAGGGGGAACGAAAGACAAACGGCAGGATGGATATTCAAGTGTTAGCTCTGATAGGATGTGCCCCGAGTGTCTGCATAGGTTCTCATGAACGCGCAGCAGCTCCTACAAGCTGCCGTCACTCAATTGGAGAGGAGGATTCAGACAATATTGTCAGGATCGTTTCTCAGCACAGAGCTTAGCCCTGTCCACAGTACATTACACTGAATCTATTCCTGTATCGAAAACAAAAAAGGTGTACCCCATAGTTCTCCGTTAAAGGAATTGTCAAAAACTGGGTATGTGTTTTTTTGTTCAATGAAAGTATTTTTTACAAAAGTCTGGGATGTTTAATTTACCTTTTTCTTTTCTTTAACCCCTTAGTGAATGAGTAGGGGTACAAGTACCCCTTACCCATTCACAAGGGTAGGGGGCCACATCTGGGTGCCCCCTTTATTAAAGGGGGTACCCCGATGCAAATAAGCCCCCCTGCCCGCAGATCCCCACAAGCACCGGGCCATGGGCTGTGGGAAATTGGCTCTTGTCCCCATGGGTACCTCTGGAAAAGCACTCTCCCAATGCCAAGAGCATTTTGCCATGTATGGTGCAAGGAGGGGAGGCTCGCTTTTTATCTGTGCATCAGGTTACAACATTTCCTGCCCTGCCAGGCCAGTGCCCTGCTTAAGGGTTTGGTTGGGAATTTTAGGGGGACTAAAGGGCCTGGTATGACTTTTTGAAGAAACCTCACACACTTTTAAAAATGTTTTTATTAGGGGTACTTGGCTGAAAGGAATAGTCGAATAGGGTTCGGATCTCTTCACTTCAGCTCGGTTATTTACTTGACTGCCTTTGGCAGGTTAGTGAATAACCCCCTTAGTTTCCAAGAACAAGGGGACCACATGTTACTTATAATTGCAACCCTCCTATCCGGTGGTGAGAAGCCATGCATTGTTATTGGTCCCTAAAGAGTGCGTGGGGTTCCCTTAAGGTCTGGTAGGAATTTTATGGTGGAATATGG
>NW_017307569.1:470693-470972 GCF_000935625.1 Nanorana parkeri
ATGTCTAGCATTGTCCACAACGACAACGGCAATGAAATAAAAAATAAGACAATTAAAAATAATGACATTTATTATTACCCAGTTTTTTGTAAAATATAAAAGTCGAGGTCACGTCGGGTAAATAGACACCAAACATGTCAAGCTTTAAAATTGCGCGCACCCGCGAAATTGCAGAAAACTACCATACCCAAAATTGACCATAGGCGACGCTTTAAAAGCTTTTACCGCTCATCAGTTTAGTGTTATCAGTGATTGATGGCCCTAAAATTATTGCTCTCA
>NW_017307569.1:471290-474324 GCF_000935625.1 Nanorana parkeri
GTAGCCAAACTCCGGCCCTCCAGCTGTGGTGGAACTACAAATCCCATGAGGCATTGCAAGATTCTCACAGCCACAGACATGACTCCCGGAGAGAGATGCATCATGGGATTTGTAGTTTCACCACAGCTGGAGGGCCGGAGTTTGGCTACCCTTGTTGTAGAGTGACACAAGAATGCGGAAGTGATGTAATATACATTACAACACTTCCGCATTCTGACACCGGAGAGGGGACCGGAGGAAGGTTGTGTACCGAATTCCCTCTGATCCCCTGTGACACAGGCACCATGCTGATCCCGGGCTCGCACAGCGGGACAACGGCGGGGGGGCACCGATCGTTACCACATACAAGCGATCCGCCGGCTCTGTAGCCGGCGGATCGCTTGTATGTTAACCGGCATCGCTGCCTGTTTTTAAATGTCGTGCATTTCCCGCACGCGCCGCTGAGGGGGCGTGTCTGGGGCGTGTCTGAGCAGACGTCTAAAGACGCCCGCTCAGATCTAGAGAGCTCCCGGCAGGCCGTTTTTTTACAACGGCCGGCCGGGAGGTAGTTAAAGGGACATTAAAATCCTTTTCAATCCTTTTAATTTGTTTTTATTTGTTTAAATGTTAACAATTCGAAATTTCAGATGCTTTCGGATGATTTTGGATAGGTTATATTTTGGAAATTTGGATGCTCCGAATCTGCGAATTTCCGAAATTCCGTCCAAATTTCCATTCGGAACAAAACAAATCGCACATGTTTATTACATTTAGGACAGTAATTTAGATAACAAAGTTTCCACTAATCTTATGTTTCTGCAAAGCAAAAATGATAACAATAATGAAATGTAAAATTTGCTACTTACAATATACTCTGAGGTTATAAACAGATGTCTTTACAGGTGTAGGGGGTGGCTCCACTGCATTAAAAGTGTACTGCCCATCATCTGCTGATGTCAGATTGTCCAGTTTCAGAGTTCCATTGGTAAACATCTGACATCTTCCTGTATACTGGGGAATATATCCAGGAGGGAAACCAGGAATACGAGATGCAATTTGGGTTGATCCACAATTCCATTGTAATAACAGATTGTCTGGGACAGACTCATAAAAATAAATTGATCCCCGAAATGTTCCATTAATCACCTGAGTGGTAGATACAACACCTGCAGGGAAATATAAATTAAATACTTACATAGTATATAGATTAGGTGGAAATGGAATGTTGTGTATAAGGGTCTCCTGATCAGTTTAACATGTCGTTTTAATAGACTTCTTTTATTTGGTCTGTTAGACATACAAATATTAAACAACTTTTGTTATACATGTTTGATAAATGCACAATTATACTGTTAATTCTGTCAGAAATCTTGTGAGCTCTCTTCCTGTGCTGATTGTTATCAGTTACATTATTCCCATCTATCTCTGAGGACTTCATAACCCTTCTCCTCTTTGTTATGAAAAAGAGGATCGGGGGAGAGTCCTGTCCTAGGGTGACAACCATGGCTTCTACCTAGAGGACTAGTAAGTGAGTATTGTTACCCTAAAACAGAAAGTGTGTTACTGGCCGGATTACCAGGTAACAATAAAAGGAAACAAGCTTAAAAAAAGTCAACTAATGCAGCCACCACATCTAATGACTGGTAAGCTGCAGTATATTACATTTTTGTTCTTGGGTTTAGATAGGATTCAAGAACTGAGAGCCAATTGAAAGCTATAGTACATCAGCACTCAATGTGCACATAAGACCCTTTATATATGTTTCCAGGATTCCATGACACCCTTCTATGACATATTATGTGGCAAATAAGTTGCGCTCGGTCTAGTTGTGAATGGATGTGAAAGTGCTCTCTCAAAACCCAAAGGGGGAGATCACCTTCAGATAACAAAATAAATTTTAAATATAAAGTAGATGTCTCCACTAGTGATAGTGAACTAATGTTTGAAGATGCAGAACTCAACCCGGTGGTACTCGAGTGTATTGTATGTGTGTCGTGGGTTTTAACTGGCTAAACAAATCAGTTATATTGAAAACATCCGTAAAGGCATAATCATAAAGCAATAATATGTGAGAAAACAGTGAATAAAAGCACCTATATATAAAATCCAGTAAATAGTTAAAATTCTATGACATAATTAGCTTGGGGGGTAAAAATTAGCATGCCTAAAAAGGCTGCATATATTTATAAAGGGAATTATGGATTTTTTTTAGAGCTATGACAAGGAATGGCATTTTACATCCCTTGATACAACAGCAGGCCCATTAATCCAAACTAAGAAAATCTGTTGTCAACTAGTTAGCTCATTCACTAGCACAAACCTGTAGGGGGAGGGTGGGTCTAATTGGGCCTATACTTTAAAGAAAAATTTAACATAAAAAAAAACTTAAAGTATTTATTTTTATCGAGGGGGCTCAAATATAGCAGATATACATTTACCTGATCCTCATTCCATTGCAGTTAGCACTTACCTCTCTCCCCCTCTGATCCGGCTGTGGAATGTCCCTTGATGTACTCATGTCTAATGCAAGGCAATGTACCTGCACAGGATTCTATCAGCAGTATCTTTACTGCCAGGACCCGGGGGAGAAGAGACTGCGGGGACTAATCTAGCAGACCTGCAGGACTGAAGATCAGGTGAGTATATCTGCTGTTTGTTATAGCCGTTACCATTATGCTTTTCTGTATAAAGGACTACAACTCCCATCAATATTCTCTAAAGAAGTGCAGAATGGTAACACTATAGAGGACTACAACTCCCAGCAATACTCTCTACAGAAATGCAGAATGGTAACGGCTATAGGGGACTACAACTCCCAGCAATACTCTCTACAGAAATGCAGAATGGTACCGGCTATAGGGGACTACAACTCCCAGCAATACTCTCTACAGAAATGCAGACTAACTCCATCAGTTATAGAGGACTACAAAACATGTCACCGAACTTACATACACATACAGAAGATAAAAGCAGTCGCCTCACCTCCTCCTCCACGGGCTGTGTGATCAGGAAGCTGCTGGGTCCTCCATCTTCCTAGCGCTGCCGCACCGTGTGC
>NW_017307569.1:474526-489373 GCF_000935625.1 Nanorana parkeri
AGTACAAGTACTTCTCCAAATGCCCTGCACCCTGCAGCGCCCTCAGGCGGCTACTTGCCTTGCGGTAGCGCCAGGCCTGCTCTACCTCACTCTGGCCTCAATGCCGTGCGACAGACGGTCAGCGGCCGCCCCCCCCCACCATCTCTTGTCATACCTTGCCTGGGTCTGCTGGGCCCCCCCAGGCTTAGGCCCCTATGCAGCCGCACAGGCTGCACCAGCGGTAGTTCTACCCCTACTACCTAGGCAAAGCAAACACTTAACCCTTGCAGTGTGAGGGTAGCCCCACTTCATGGGTATTTTTTTTAATTCTGGGAGTTCTTTAAAATATTTTTCTCTCTTCTCTGCATGGGTTCAGCCAGTGCTAACTATAATACATAGTGGTATGTATATAGAGAATTATGTGATGGGCTGGAAAAGTTGTAACACACCTCCTTGATGATTTGCCACTGACAAGGATAAAAGAACCTTACGTTTTGCTGCTATTATACAATTGCTGGAACTGCATTCTCCTTTTATTGATTGTACAGCCTGGTGGTCAAGTATGCACAGGGTGGAATCCCATAGCATGGGCAAATCACACACAATCCATTTAAAAGAGAAGACTTCACTGTCTTTTCAAGCTGCCAGGCACATTCACTGCAGTGTACGATATGTGAAAGTGGATGCACACCAAATTCTGCTAGTGATGAGTGCATTAGACTGGTGCATTTGTTTTTGTCTGAATTAATAGTTGGCCAAAAATTGTCAAATTCTGAAATTCGGATGTTTCCCAATGGGAAAATAATGAATTTTCGAACCTATCTGAATCTTTGATAACGAAAATTTGGATGCATTCAGAATGAACTGGTATCCCAGACAGCAAGCAATGAGCTGCAAGTTTGAAAATTATTTGCTAAACTATTGCAGACTTGCCAAGATTCACCATTTTGTTGCACAATTACAGCAAGTCTGCATTGCAAGTCTCCAGATCAATGTGCTTTGCAAAAGTGCTGTACACTTGCAGAGCTCTTGCTAAGACCTACAGGACTTTTGCTGTAGACTTGCCAAGCAAATTTGCCACAAATTCAAAAAGTGTCACCTAGAACTTGTGCTGCAAGTGTTCTGCAAGTCTCCAACTTGCCAGGAATGTGTGCAGCAAGTTAACAAGAATTACAATTTAACCCTCCCACATGTTTGTGGCAAGTTATCCTTGCTACCTGGGATGTTGTTAAAGGAGAACTATGGGGTTAACACTTTTCCCCATAGTTCTCCTTAGGGTAACGGGAGGAACCTAGGCTCAGTATAACGCGAGCTGCTGCTTGCGGTATACTGAGACGCCGCAGCTGAAGTGGATCCCGACAATTATGCCGGGATCCGCCCAGCTGCGTGACTGACAGCTGGCTCTGCCTATCTAGAGTAGGCAGACCGTTGGCAGTCATCGTTAGCCCGCCCCTCATTAGAGTCATCGCAAGCCCGCCCCTCAGGGGGGCGCTCTTGCGATGATCGAGAGTACGATCTGCCTGTCCAAGATGGGCAGATCGTATGTTTTTTAAATCACTTTACAACCATCGCAAGACTAAGGTCCTGCGATGGTTGTAGAGTGTATGGCCATCTTTAGGGCCTGTTCACACAACGTCCGTTTTGTGTGCTGACCGGCTCCGTACGCTGCTGCACTCAAAATGCATCCCAATGTATCCCTATGTATTTTGTGGGCTACAGTTCTCACGTGCGCAGTCCGTTCAGATTACGACAGAAAAATACTGCATGTCACATTTTGTCCTGTCCGGAAACAGTCAGGAAACGGTCAGGATACGCAAACATACTAACAGCCCCACTCCAGCTGGAACGCATCAAAAACGCGACCAAAACGCACTGCATCAGCAGCACCGCGTCTGCTGATCCTGACCTGATCAGGACCTGAAACTCATGTGAACAGGCCCTAAGACTGGGTTCACACCTAGGCGTATTGAATATGCGCGTTTGTCACGTGGTTTTTTTACCGCGATTCACGGTAAAAAAACGCGCGACAAACGTGCGTTTCCGAGGGCTACTTGGCTGTATCCCAATGGAAACGCCCGACCAAAACGCATAGGGCGGTTTCCCGCGCGTTCATACTCGTGGAAAACCGCTCAGATGGGAACCATGCACATTGAAAATAATGGCATTTCCCTGTTTGAGCGTTTTTCCGCGAGTACGAACACGCTGAAAAACGCCTAGGTGGGAACCCAGCCTAAAGGTGGCCATACACTCTACAACCATCGCAAGACCTTAGTCTTGCGATGGTTGTAAAGTAATTAAAAAAACGTACAATCTGCCCATCTTGGACAGGCAGATTGTACTTGCGATCATCGGGCTTCCGATGACTGCAATGCTGAACGGTCAGTGTGCACGTGCGCACACCGGCCCGTTTGGCATTTGTCTCCCGAGCACCGTTCAAACCAGCTGAAAATCATAAGATTTTCGGCTGGTTTTCTAGCATGCTCCTTAGACAAAAGACATGCGACCGTACAGTAGAAACGGTTGCACGTCTTCATTCACACTGCTCGATTCTCGTACGATCGCGGGATTTCCCGCGATTCTCGTACGAGAATCGAGCAGTGTATGGGCACCTTTAAGGTGCCCATACACCTTATAACAATCGCAAGACTTTTGTCTTGCGATGGTGGTAAGCGAATTAAAAGCTCTTGGACAGGCAGATAGTACTTGCGATCATCGCAAGCCCACCCCCCTGAGGCGTGCGCACACCGGCCCGTTCGGCAGTTGTCGAACAAGCAGGCCACTAACCCGCCGAGAATCGTACGATTCTCGGGGTGTTTTCAAACAAGCTTGTTCGACGGAAGACGTGCGACCGTACAGTTGAAACGGTTGCACGCCTTCCATACACTTTGCGATTATCGTACGATCACGGGATTTCCCGCGATTCTCGTACGATAATTGTGCAGTGTATGGGCACCTTAAGGCCCCGTTCACACCTGGGTGTTTTGTAGTGCGTTCGTACGCTCAGCAAAACGCTCAAACACCGAAATCCTATTGTTTCCTATGGGTATGGTTCACACCTGGGCGTATTTCAGGCCGTCTGAACGCGCTACAAAACGGCCTACGCCCAAAGAAGTACAGGAGCTTCTTTGGGGCGTTTTTGTCGCGCATTTCCATTGGGATACAACCAAGTAGCCCACGGAAAAAAGTGTTGACAAACGCGCATATTCGATACGCCTAGGTGTGAACCCAAGCTGCCCATACACCTTGCAATCATCTATGCGTATGATTTTCATACGGCAGCCCCATCCTGCCCCGATCATCGCAAGGTTCAATTAGCGGTAGTTAAAAAAAACACCTGGATGAATTGCGTTAATCGACCGCACATATTTTCGTGAGCAGTGTTAATCGTACAAATTTTGACGTACAGAAACGCCACCAACCTTGTGAAAATTGTACGATCGGCCAAAGTTTTCTAACCTGCTGGAAAGTCAAAAGTCGTACGATTTTACAAATAACGGACACAAACACGATCGCAAACTAAAATCGGCCAATAATCGTAAGGTGTATGGGCACCTTTAGAGTCCTGGGTGTCTGTGTCGCCAGCTTACTACGTGGCATTGCCACACACTGTCACAACTTATACAAGGGAGAATTAAAAAGTAAAGGCAAAATACATTTAACAGCTTTAATAGAAGAATCACAACTAGTATCTTACACACCTCTGGCAAAAGATATATAGACCAAATATAAGAACAGGTGCTATAACGATATCTGGGAGCCAGCCAACCTCCCCATGTGACATTACAGTTAAGTAACATCTTAAGGCCCCATTCACACTGAGCGACACACAAGGTCTCTAAACATGTTGATGAACCGATTATGATTTAGATTGGGCATTGTTTTGGACTTACTATTTAAATTGGTGCTCCTATTGGTGGTGCCTTCATCTAGTACTTCCCATTTTTCTTGGTTTTGATTTTCCTCTAACAAGGCTTGTAGATCTTTTAGGGCCTGGGCATCCCTTGTGTCCACTCCCTCATCCATCAACTGGTGGTAGGGGTCACTACCTCTCGAGTATAATAATTTGAAATACTTTCTCTGAAGCGGGCGATACCTACAGGCCAGTTCTTACGCCTAAGAAGAAATTGCACCTCATATGAGGACTTCAAATTAGAATCAGAAGCAATGTATGCCCGCTTCAGAGAACGTGGCTATCCACATAGGACACTAAGAAGAAGTTTATTAATAGCCAAAAGAAGGAATAGGGAAGATCTCCTTAAAAGTACATCTAAAGAAACTAAAAAAGAGACACAAGACCAGAGGGTCTGCATGATAACACAATATGGATCGGGCTGGTCCATGTTGAAATGCATACTGAATAAACACTAGCACATCCTACAACTTTACCCCATTCTAGCAGGGATAGTGGGTCCGCACCCACTGGTGACAGCGAGACGTGCACGAAATCTGAGGGATGAATTGGTATCCTCTGAGTTTAGGCCCACCCCCCATGAAACATGGCTGGCGAAAACAATGAAACCAAAGGGAATGTTTGCTTGTGGGCAGTGCCATATATGTCCATTCGTTCAAAAAACAAAACAATTTATAGACTCAACAGGCACTTCCAACTATAATATTCAACACTTCATTAACTGTAATACAACACGGGTTATTTACCAGCTGGAGTGCCCCTGTAAGAAGTTCTATATCGGAAAGACAAAACGTGAGCTAAAAGTTAGAATTGGAGAACATTTAAGGGATATACGAAATCATGACCCAGACAGCCCACTGGCACAACACTTCTTAAAGTTTCATGAAGGAAAAACCACAGGGATAAAGGTTAACCCCTTCGTGACTGACGACGAACAGTGTACGTCGCCAGCATCGGAGGAATATATGCACTCAAATTACCAGCACGTAGAGGGGACTTTGATAAAGTCCTACTACAAAAAGAAAAAATGTGGATCTTTAAACTTAATACGATGATCCCAAATGGACTTAATAACGAGTGCAACCTACAGGTATTCCTCTAACCTTTACCCCTGTGGTATTTGATGTGCCATCCCCTTATCTCTCAAATCAATTCATATCTATAAGACTCAATTTTAATATACTCTTCTTCCCTACTTGGAAAAACTATATGTTATCCCGCCTAGAGAAATTGCCTATTTAGAACTACATATAAGACAGCAACTATATAGTCTTGTTCGTGTAAATATTCCCAAAATTCATGTTATTAACTCCTTAGGAACCAATTTATTAAACATGGAAAGGGATTAGGGAGGTATGAATATAGACAGTATGAATGGGATTTAATTAACCTTTTAGGTTTGAGTAAATAAAATTAACAAAGGAGAAACTGCATAAAAGTCCCATGATTCAAATCAACCACCAGGATCTGACGTAGCCCCGTGAACATAGGAGGGGCGAAACGCGTCATCCAGTTACGGGTGCTAGCTTGAGTAACAACATGTCGGATATCTGACTAGTTGGCGTGGACAAACTAAATAACAGGAGGAAAAAGGGTCTTTGCAATTGATCGAAAAAAAACCCTTTTGGAAACAAGGACAGGGACTGTTTAAAATCGTGGTCTATATAGGAGGACTTAATCTCAAGGATCATCTGAGAAACCCAATGCTGGGCTATGATGAAAAATATCAGCCAAAAGTTCAAGTGGATAACAGCCTAAAGATTCAGATTGACCGGTTGGAGTAGCAAGGAACCGTGAGTAGATATTACTCGAGTTTAAGCATGTCACACACAGATTGGAGGTATAATCCCCTAGTGTGATCATAACTCAGCGGCAACCAAAATATATATATATATATACTCACCGGGTCATATACCATATACCTTATACCATATATCCAGCTATATCCTAGTTGAATCTCTACAATCAAGATAACATCATATACACATACCTCCCTTACTGAAAGACATGAAAACCCCATACATTGGACTGAATATCAAGGAACATTGTCTCTTGAGTAAAGCCGAGCAGTCCATATAAACTATTAGAGATAATTTCCTTATCCATTCAAACCCCCCTTTTTTACTACATGTTTTTTCCTCATTTGAGGACCACCATATGATATTAATTGCGCTGATCAGCTAGCTCCCTGTGTGTTTGAATAGTGGCCTGTATGTATGGATTGTTGCAATAATCTTTTATTGACTGTGTAGGTGGTGGGTTCGGTATTGTGCATTCGTTTTGAATATGAGTATATACTGCTATTTAATAAAAATCTTTTGATACTATTACTTAACTCTCCGACCCTCGTTTCATAGCTGCACTTAGTTCCTAACCACCTAGGTTGGAACCAATTGTTCTAATGCTGTATTCCCCCCTCCCCGCTCCGATCCGCCAGCGCTGACTGGCGGAACGGACGGGGGAGGGGGCGGGTACAGCTGGCCCTGCCTCTAGATAGGCAGAGCCAGCTGTCACTCACGCAGCTGGGCGGATCCAGGCATAATTGTCGGGATCCGCTTCAGCTGCGGCATCTCAGTACAGCTCTCAGCTGTAGCTCGCGGTATACTGAGCTTAGGGTGACGGGAGGACGCTAGTTTCTGTCCTCCCGTTATCCTTAGGAGAACTATGGGGAAAAGCCTTAACCCCATAGTTCTCCTTTAAGTTAGCAACTGCAATTCTGATGGAAAATGTTTATATATTGCAAAAATATAATAAAGGTTCACAAAATATAAATGGGTAATATTTACAAATTAAAATGTTCAAAATGGAAGCTGTACATAAATAAAGCTTCCAGATATAGAGTCTTATCCAATATAGTGGCCACAAATTGTAATGTCAATGACAATAAATGAGGTCCAAAGAAAAAACAGGGTTTCAGGGTACCCAGCCCCCTGCCTCAAGGCCCTCCTTCTGAGTACCCAAAACTACACCTTTGTATGAATATTGGATGCCACTTTATATCTTGAATCTTTATGTACAGCTTCTAATTTGTAATTCATGCCTTTCTAATTTGTAAACATTACCTATTATATTTGTGCAATATCTGAATCTCTCAGCACCAGAATTGTGGTTCGTGTGCTAACTAAAAGCAGTTTTAAACTCTCAAACTTTTTTTTAAATGAATCCAGATCAAACAATTATACATTGAAAATAATGTTTACAAATGTTTAAGCACTTAGGCTGGGTTCACACCTGGGCGTACGGAATATGCGTGTTTGCCGCGCATTTCGTGCCGCGCTTTAACCGCGATTTGCGGTAAAAGAAGCGCACAACAAACGCGTGCAATCCGGCTGTATCCTAATGGATATGCGCGGCAAATACGCCCCAAAGAAGCTCCTGTACTTCTTTGGGCATAGGGCGTTTTTCAGCGCATTCCTACGCGCTGTAAAACGCCCAGGTGGGAACCATGCCCGTAGGCAATTATTGGTTTTCACATGTGTAGGAATGCGCTGTAAAACGCCCAGGTACGAACCAGGCCTTACAGTCATAATGTCTCTGAACAGCTGATTCCAACTCTCTTAGTTCTGTTTCCCCAAATTCCCTGTCCAGTGCAAGATCACAAGAGACAGAGCAGCCTCCAGCAGCTGTTCATCCACAGGCTTGGAGAAGGGAGAAGCGGGGAGCTGGGAGCAGAGAGCAGGGGAGCAGCTTGACTTACTGTGCCTGTATGTTGGTGGAGAAACACAAAGCTTACTAGTACACACAAGGGTGGCTCCATAGGAACCTGCAAGGGAAAGGAGCCACCCTAACAGGATATCAGGGCCAGTGCTCAGGAAGCAAGTGGATTTTGAAGGAAACTAAAACGTTCTTCATCAACAAGCAGCATCCATTGTAAGTGATTTAATCAGCATTTGAAATGGCTTAAACATCTGTTGAATTTAATCTCACTTTAGATTCAATGGTTAAATATCATACATTAGCATTAATTGCAATGACATAATTTATCGCAAGATAATGAAGATTTTGTAATGTACTTACTGCTTGCTTTAACTTCAGGTTGTACTAATATAGACATTCCTCAGTCATGCCTATCCTCAGTTTACAACTTCTAAACTCGTTTACAGTTAGAAAACAGCTATGACTGCCCAGTGCTCATCACAGAGGACTGACAGATATAACTTGTGGTGTAATCTAGAATTTATTAACCTAATTACTAGAAACAAGACAAAAGTAATTAGCAAAATGTAAATATAGAAAACACGTTTTACCTGAATTAAGAAGAAAAACAAAAGAGCTGATCAAAAACTGGGTAAGTTTCATCTCTCTACATTCCAGTCTTCAATGCCGCATATGAAACCCTGTAGAGTCCTGTTCTGTATTTATATTAATTAACTGGTTCCTCATTCCAAGGTAACAATATTCTGATTTAGAGCTCCATCTTTTGCTGGAGATGAGTACTGCACGTTTTCTAGGAGAAACACAGTGAGGTTTGGTTTACTAAGGCTAGGTTCACATCAAGGCAATTGAGGTGCTAAGCTGTTTTAGCGCGACAGTTTTTTTTGTCCAAATTTTCTCCTGCACCTTTTTGCGCAAAGGGCGATTTCGGCCGCGCGACCAAACGCAAAGGATGAACAGGCTGCATTGACTTCAATGGTAATCTGTGTTTGGCGCTATATTGCGTGGCTAAACCCACGCAATAAAATCGCCTAGGTTTAAACCTAGTCTAAGAGGTAGAGATCGTTCTTTTTTTAAAAATAATTTTCCTTGCACATAATTGGGTATTGAAAGTGAACACAAGTCCACCTTTGACCAACTTAACATTAGGTGATATGATGTAGAAATGTTCCCAGCCAGCAGATAAAAATTTGATGATGAAAAATGTACCACAGCTTAGGCTCATTTTACTAAATTATAGGGAACCTAATTTTTGTCATAACAGTCAATATTTTCAACTACAAGTGTTAATGTGAAAAAGAAGAAATAATGATTTTTGCTTTCAGCCAAGTGGCGATTTAAGGAAAATAATAAATACTGAAGATAACATTTATATTTTGCCGTCCCTGTTTATTTCCTTCCCTCTCATGAACATGCTTATAAAATTGACAAATAAAACTTTTCAATTTTCATGACATACCTAATTTTAGACCCAATGTTGTCATCACTAAGTCTCTGACAAAGTTTTTGTCCCTTCTGGGGACACTGTTTCTGCTACTCCTATGCTGTATTACTTTTCCACATTGCTACCCACCTCAGGGTCCTTCTCAGCACCCTACAGGGCACCACCCTCCAATGCCAGAGATTTACTTCTGCAATTATAGGGCCCTCCTTACCATCTTGTCTTAAATTGTATTGTGACTGTAATGTCTTCCTTATATTGTAAAGCGCTGTTCAAACTATTGGCGCTATATAAATCCTGTACAATAATAATAATAATAATTATAATAAACAAAAATATTCGCGCTACTGGCTTTTCCACCCTTCAAAATTGCAAAAATAGTGACAGCTGCAGTGAAAGACCAGGAAGTGAAAAAAAGACCCTTGAAAAAGTCTGGATTGACGAAACTAGTCGGGAGCGAGTGTGCACGATGCTATACCTATCGGCTGTTTTAGATTGATCAACAGATAGTGGATTAAAGGTGCCCATACACTCTACAACCATCGCAGGACCTTAGTCTTGCGATGGTTGTACAGTGATCAAAAAAACGTACGATCTGCCTATCTTGGACAGGCAGATCGCACTCTCGATCATCGCAAGCCCGCCCCCCTGAGGGCGGGCTTGCGATTTTTCTTCCGAGCACCGTTCTAACCAGCCGAGAATCGTACTAAGTAGTGCTAGTGGTGTTACAGGTGATTGGATCCTTTTCAAAAGGGGATGAATAAAGCTGACAACTGATGTCCATGAATGCATTGATGTGGCTGATACACATTGTATCATGAGGATGTATGCGGTGGAGGTGCCATCCAAATGAAGGAGTAAAAGAAAGAGTTCCTTACATGCTTTCTCAACAGGGGGATCTGGTGAGTGTTTAAAGATTTGTTTCATCGCATGAATGTGGAGCACGGGAAAGCATTGATATCTTTTGGACAGTTTCACCTAAATTAACTTTTAGAACTATTTCCTCTTGGTTATATATTAATTGAATAGAGAGCTTTTTCACTCTTTCATATCTATACTTATTTAATTTACGTTTATTTGGTTCACTTATTTATTCACAATTATATACAGTATACATGATTTTGCAATGGTGCATGTGTCTTAGTTTGAGTTCTTAAAGGAGAACTATGGGGTCAGGGCTTTTCCCCATAGTTCTCCTAAGGGTAACGGAAGGACACAAACTAGCGTCCTCCCATCACCCTAAGCTCACTATACCGCGAGCTACAGTTCACCTGGAACTGAGGCTTAAGTCAAGCTGGAGGAACTTATTAACTTTTTCCAAATATCAGTCAATTTTGGCACAAAACCATCAGGCCTCTGCTAAAAAGCTGAAGATGAATTTCACCTTTCTACATAACAACCCAAAGCATACCTCCAAATCAACAAAAGAATGGCTTTACCAGAAGCAGATCAAAGTTTTGGAATAGCCCAGCCAGAGCCCGGACCTGAATCCAATTGAAAATCTATAGCGTGACCTGAAGAGGGCTGTGCACAGGAGATGCCCATGCAATCTGGCAGATTTGGAGCACAAATTCTAAGGATATCACTCAGTTGGCCCCCTTCTCCACCGCTCTTCCTTTGACCAACCGAAGCTTCAGAAGCACCTCTTTCATGACATGGTAACCTACCAGTGTCTGGAAAGGTGTTACACAAGTTTCTCTTCAAAGCATCCTCAAGTTGATTCATCCTGTGCTCCCTCTGTGAGGGCAGGATGAGCTCTGCAACTTTACGCTTGTAACGTGGATCAAGAAGGATTGCCAACCAGTAATGCCTCTCCTTGATACCACAAATCCTGGGGTCGTTTCACAGGCTTTGCAGAATAAGAGAGCCCATGCACCGTAAGTTTGAGGAGGCATGAGATTCAGAGTCTTCAGGGTCACTGAGGATGACACTATCGTGCACTACCTGCTCCCAGCCACGTACTATTCCTTGGGTTTCTGGGGACAAAAAACCCTCCCTTAATGAAGACTGCCTTATGTCATGCTCTGCTTCAATGCCCCCACGGCTGACATAGTCCTCTCCTCCTCTTGTGTGATCTGCGGACGCGCAGGAAGGGTTTCTGCGTAAAGGGGGCCTTGAGAGGTAAGGAAGTCCTTCCTCCCCCTGTTCTGCCTCAAGTGCACCAAAACATTGCAAATAAGTTTTTCTTCACTGTTTGGACATGGTTTCAGGCTGTACAAGTTTAACTCTCGGCTATGGCAGAGACTCCCATCTCATCATTCCTGAAGGCCCCCACATGGTACCCAAAATCCATAAAGGTTACCACCACCTGGTCCTCTGTTCACATTTTTACTGTGTTTTACCAGGTGGACGTTGAGTCCTCTTTAAATTTAAGCTTAGGTCAGTAAGTTCTTTAGGTGACCCTTTGAATTGTTGGCCCCTTACCCCCTTCTGTTTTAGTTCCCTGTTGAATTATGACCCTCTCCTCTGTTTTCTGTGTACCACTATTGAACTCCAATAAATGGATTTTACACGTAAGATAAATACCCTGTCTTACTGCATTGCACAGTTTTGTTTATTTACTATTGGAGCATGCTGACTAGGGGAGAGTGCATCTGGATGACCTAATCAGTAAGGCACTGCTACTTTACAATCTAATCACAGGCTTGATCAATTTTCATTGGTGTGACCACAGCAGAGAAAAGCAAATGGTCAGCCATCAGAAATTTTGGGGCCCCTTACATGGCGGAGAGGAGGTGCGGCGTGAAGCGCTGCGAACAGGAGCAACTAACGAAAGCCGACTAATCGATGATGGAAAACGTTGACAACATTTTCCATCATCAATTTTAATCGACTTAGTCAATTAGATGTGGCAGCCCCAGTCACATCAGACTCTGTACAGGAGGAGCTTACACTCTAATGTCCCCCCTCAGTCACACTAATAATATTATACATATATATATAACGCGCACTGCCCACATCCACGATCGGCGCAGGGATGCTGGGAGAAGAAGTAAGAAGGAGCAGGCGTGAGGGGATGACAGCCGTGGACAGATAGTCCCGATCTGAGAAGCAAGTTGCTGGAAGACTGCTCAGGTAAGCCTGCACTTCCCTCCCCCCCACATGGTGCTCTATAATGTATTGCTGGGATAGTGGGATTTGTAGTCCTCTATAGCTGACGGTATATTGCGCTGTACTGTATATTATACCATCAGCTATAGAGGAATACAAATCCCAGCAATACGTTACACAATGCATGTATAATGTATTGCTGGGATTTGTTGTACTCCTATATAGCTGGTGGTATTCTGCATTGCGCTGTATAGGGGACTACAAACCCCAGCAATAATACATTATACAGCGCAATGCGGAATTCCATCAGCTATAACGTACTATTGCTGGGACTTGTAGTCCTCTATAGCTGGTGGTATTCTGCATTGTGCTGTATAATGTATTATTGCTGGGATTTGTAGTCCCCAATACAGCAAAATGCAGAATACCACCAGCTATAGAGGACTACAAATCCCAGCAATAGTACATTATAGCTGGTGGAATTCCACATTGCGCTGTATAATGTATTGCTGGGATTTGTAGTCCTCTATAGCCGGTGCCATTCTGCATTGATTGCTGTATAATTTTACACTTTCCATTTCACTATATTGCACACCACACTTTTTTTTTCTTATTTCCACCGCTCCAAGCTTGCTCCTGTGATGGACTACAATCTCAATACAAACTAGTAGTCCATCACTGGAGCCTTTTGTTTTGGAGCAGAGAGCCCGCACTGACCACCTGGCGGTCCGCATTGGCCACCTGAGAGCCTAATTAGGGAACCACCTCTGCTGCACACACACGCACCCGTGAAACTCTCTGGACCCCTGGTGAGAGCCCGCACAGCCCACCTGAGACCCTTTAGACATCAGGCGGAGAACCCAGAGCAACAGAGTATGTAGCTTCATATTATTCTGCATTGCGCTGTGTAATGTATTGCTGGGATTTGTAGTCCTCTAAAGCTGATGCAGTTCTGCATTGCTGTATAATGGTATTGCTGGGAATTGTAGTTCTCTATAGCTGTTGGTAGTCATTATTGCTGGGATTTATAGTCCGCTATAGCTGATGGTATTCTGCATTGTTGTGTAATGTATTGGTTGGAATTGTAGTTCTCTATAGCCAATGCCATTCTGCAATGTTGTACAATGTATTTCTGAGTTAGTGGCAGAAGTACCAGGGTCGCAGCAGTCATGCACACGCACAGCCCTGACGTGGCATCCCTACACTACCAGTGTGCTTTACATTTCCTAAACCGATAAATACATTCACACTACTGTTACATGGATGGCAAAAGTGGCAGACGGGCAGGGAGAATGCGGGGAAGAGGCAGAGCGGGAGGGGGGCCAAGTTGCCGCACCATGGGCCTCTGGGTTGTACTTGCCCCCTGGGCTAAAAGTTGCCAGTCAGCCCCTGGTATCGCCCATACCCCCTGATGGCGGCCCTGGGATCTGGCTATGGTGTCCAGCAGGGGTGTCTAAATCAGAAAACTAGCTGGACAGAGCTCCAAATGTTTTGGCAGATAAGACAGTTGACACGTGTATTTCCAATGTGTATTTAGCATGTTACCAAACTATGACTTACTGTCATGGCTATTCAAAGTGCTGAAACTGGATTTTAAGATTTAGCACTAGGGGGTTTATTTTAACAAGTTTTTTTTTTTTTTTTAATTTACAAAAATAAATAAATGAAAATGTCTTTCCTTCTACCACTTCACAAGACAACATCCATGACACTAAACATGCAGGCTGCTAGCACTACGAAAAAATTGTGGCAAGCATGCAGTCTCCTGCCATGCTTGTAGTTAACCAATATGTCACACAAAGAGGCGCTACTCTCAAAACGTTAGGGTCAATGCTGACACGAATGCTCTTCAGCAACTCCAATCACAAAAATATTTTGCTGTTATGGAAGGGCTAATGTTCAGACTATCTATGGGGGCAAGGCATGTAGCTTGATAACAGGCTATGGGTATTCTTAACGTTTCTGGGGGAGTAAAATAGGAGTGTGCTGCTGTCATTATACAGGTGGAAATTAATTTGACAAAGGGAATAGTCTCACCCTGTTCAACTTCCACCACCACTGGATATCAGGGTTGCTCTTTCATCTGTATGGTAATATTTTTGTATTGTTACTCTGTGCTGGATGTTCCCAATTTGCTGCCTACACAGTTGTGCCCAATACTCTGTACTAATAGTGAGCTACTTTCATGTATAGTGTAGCATTATACATGGTGTGTGCTATCCAGTACTAATGTCATGGTGTGATTTATACTTCACACTGTATGAGAATATAACTTATTATAGTGTTTAAATCTGTTTGGTGTGCTGACTCAAAACTACATTTTGAGACTTCTTGAGATAGTCTCCATTTACAGTTACAGCATCCATAACCATTTCTAATTGCCTGTTCTGAACTTTAAAGCATGCGTTCTCCATTATTTTTACTCTTTGGGCCACTAGGTGGCCCCTTTCTCCTGGTAAACTGGGTTTAGGAGTTCTTAGCTTGCTTACTCTGTGTGCAAGCATGGGTAGGGGTAGATAAAACTTGCATACAGACGCAAGTAAAAATAATTATTGAAATGAAGAACAATAAAGTTATCTTTTAGGATATGTTGCTGCCTAAATCTGTCACCTTGTGGGTCTCTTCTGCTATCAAGATACTTAAATGTGGAGCAAAAGGAGTTCCCTTCTTTAAGTCTTTGCCTAAGTCTCCATTAGTGATGAGTAGGGATGAGCTTCGCGTTCGAGTCGAACCTATGTTCGACTCGAACTTAGCATGTTCGAGCGTTCGTTGAACACCGAACATTATGGGATGTCCGCGGTCTATTCGACCG
>NW_017307570.1:0-2133 GCF_000935625.1 Nanorana parkeri
CAAGGGATATATTTTGCTATCACAACGATCGGAGTCAGAATGAGAAAGAGACAACATCGATCTGAATATTCTTACCAGTGCTAGGCCCACAGTTTGTTTTAGTTGTTTTTATTGGTTTAACCCTTTTGCTGCCAGAGCTGTTTTTGCAAAGAAAACATTTTGCACACATGTTATGATTCACATTTTAGTCCTGAAAATTACTTAACCCCCCCAAAAAAAATTATATTTCCTGGAAGCATAGACCTTGTAAAATAAAATTATTTTAAAAAGTCTCTATCTCAGCGCTATTTAGGATCACAGCGGTCTTTTAGCAGTGACATATACTCCACGAGTTCTGGCAGCTGCTGCTTAGGAGGGATCAGGGCTTCCCACGGCCCCAGAAACGCGTCAGCCAAGCTACAGCGGCCGGTTTGCAAACTGTTGTGACCGGTGGCTGCTATATTAGAAGCCAGGGAGGAGATTTGTCCTTAAACCGCATCTGTGGCAGGTCTTGGGCTTCAGGTTTATGAAGGCATTCTTTACTGAGCGGTTGTGAGTATATTTACTTGTTTTATATCTTGCTAATAAATGATTTTACACATAGCGGCAGTGCTCTGCATTTTATATTCTTGTAAAATAAAATGTTGGCAGCAACTTTTTATCAAACCCAAAATCTCAGTAAAAAATGCACTTAAAGTCCATTTCCACCTTTGTAAGTGATTAGCATTTAGTGTGGTAATGTAGAAGTGCAGTGATGATGTATATGTGTGCACATTTTCATGACTCACGTTGCTTTTTTTCATAAACTTTTTATTAGGCATGAATCCTAGAAATTCAACATTTTCTCCACAGGAAATTCCGTCTGACACCTGGGTCGGATTGTACAGCAGGCTGTAAAAAGCTGCCCCCCTCCCTGTGATTCTGCGTAGCACGATCACTAAACACCAGCTTTGCCTTTGCACATAATACACTGTCCTGGGGGGTGGTGCCACTATGAATACTAATGCCAGGGGGTGGAGAGCTCAGTTGTAATATAAACATATTGCTTGCAAAACAAAGAACCAGTCATTTCCATGAGCAGATGAAGAGGATAGCTAACAAACCACATACGTGGTTCATATATACATGTGTTCATATACAGAAACTGTATATAGTGCCCAGCTTCCCATGCCTTTTTTTTTGCCAGTAGTTTGCCTATTAGCCCTAATATGAGTGAGCTTGAAGCGATGGCTACTCTACAACACACACAGGGACCATGGGGAACAAAAATAGCCCCCCTCCAAAAGGAAGGACAGTGTCAGCACCAATTCAGAGATGATTTGAGGATCTACAGCCGAGTGATACACAAATAAGAGACATTTTTGTTAATAGGGGACTTGAATACATGTTTAAGATTTTCCTCCTGAGTTTAGTGTCACTTTAAATTACTTACAAGACCTATCCTGTAACTAACTATGTTAACTATTAACAAAAATGAATCTTATTTGTGCATCACTCAGCTGTAGATCTACAAATAAGATACATTTTTGTTAATAGGGTACTTAGGGAATGTATTTTTAATATTTAACTCCTAAATTTATTGTCACTTTAATCTCAACTATTATTAAAGTGTGCCTAGAATAGAACCTTTGCCAATATTTTATTGTCTTTGTCCCTACGCGATAAGTTGATTCTGTCTTTTTCTCCAGGTGACCATTGTCACAGAGACAGAAAATGATAGGTAATCCTAATTTTTCCAAATCTTCCCATTGGGGCACACATGGTAAAAATAAAAAACAAGCCTGACAAGGGTTTAACCATCTCTGAAAAAAATACTTTAATAATACAATAGTTTGCTCCAAAAAAATGTCTTTGTGTTTCCTGCCCACTATGTGTCGGTATCTTAGAGCTATTCAAAGCAGCAAATGTCTCTCTTTCAATGAACAGTATTTCAGGAGAAAGGAAGTCATTAACCTTGAAAGAATCTCAGTAGGTTCAGTAAATGTGCAATTTCTAGAAATATACAATATGAAAATATAGTCTCAGCTGCTTCCAGGGATGCTACAATCCTGTGAAATTATGATTTACAGATGAGGAAAGCTAAAAAAGAAGATAATGCGAAGAGAAAAAAAAATTGGAGTTGCAGTTCAGAATTAAACAAATATGTTGAATACT
>NW_017307570.1:2212-4682 GCF_000935625.1 Nanorana parkeri
TAGATTAACTTTATGCAACCTCGCTACCCAAAACAACTATCAAACGGAAATATAAGGGCTTTGGATTAAAGGCAGAGTCCAGCTTTTTTTTTTTTTTAAATGCACACATATTAATTTAATTATTTTATAATATTTTATGTTATACATTTATTTTATAATATTAATTGATGAAAATGTGCATTTAATTTATTTTTTGCATTTGAGTTTGCAAAGCATTACAATGATGAGCAGTGGATTATGGATGCAATGATTAGGCTCCTGCAGGCTCTTCCGCCCAGCGCCTGTTCATACCAAGGTGCAGACTTTCAGTAACATGGATGGGAGGAAGTACCAATGGACTACAAGTGCAGTGACGTCAGAGAACTATGAGTCCCCCTGCTGCGGTGGCTAACGGAACTTACAGTCTTCCATTCACAGTTCCTTAGCCTTCAAAGCAGATGTCTGGGGATTTTTCTTTACTAACCCTTGCAGTGGGGTAGCAAAGTGCACTTTACACTTTATATATTGGTGCTGTAAGGGGAACTCATGTAATCAGGTGCAGTACTTCTTCCCCACCAACCAGTCACCCATGGGTGCCAAATTGGAAACATGCCCTTGGGGCGATGCCCCTCCCCCCCCTAAGTATGTACTTTGCACTTACAATGTATTGGTGCATAAAGTTGCACTCATGTAATCAGGTGCAGTACTTATTCTACTCCAACCAGTCACCCATGGGTGCCAAATTGGAAACATGCCCTTCGGGTGATGCCCCCCTAAATACGTACTTTGCACTTACATTGTATTGGTACAGAGAGTGGTACTCATGTAATCAGGTGCAGTACTTTTCCCAACCCAACCAGCCACCCATGGGTGCCAAATTGCACTTACAATGTATTGGTGCTGAGAGTTGCACTTATGTAATCAGGTGCAGTACTTCTTCTACTCCAACCAGTCACCCATGGGTGCCAAATTGGAAACATGCCCTTGGGGTGATGCCACCCCCCCAAGTACATACTTTGCACTTACAATGTATTGATGCAGAGAGTGGAACTCATGTAATCACGTGCAGTATGTCTTCCATGAGTCACGCAGTATTGGCACCAGGGTGGATGTCACCTAGTGTGGCCACCCCGCATGCGTTATGATGTCTGTGGTGTGACGTCATCACTCATGCGCGGTAATTTACTTCCCTGCTGGTGGCCATCTTGGTAATGGATGCCAGCAAAGAGAAGAGGGGATATTGACCCGATGGGATAAAATGCCACCGGGTCCCCACTCTCTCACGTGCCGCTGTTGGGCTCATGACTGAGTGCTCAACATTTAAAAGGGGGTGACACCAAAATGACTGTCAGTCATTTTGGTATCACCCTTTCTGATGGTATCACCCAGTGCAGGCCGCACCCCTCTTGTGATGCCATTGGAGTCAGGTATGTGCCTCCCTTTCCTACCCGCCGACTCACAAAGCTGGCACTCCATGATTTTTGCTTTTGCCCTAGATTTTTGTATAATGAGACCCCGTTCGTATAATTACACTAACTGAATTAAGAAATAATTCACTGACTTCTGAAGGAATACATAACTAAAGAATAAAAAAAAAAATTATTTACTCACTTTTTCATTTTTTTTAAGCCCTTTTATTTAAACCAACCGTATCTCTACCAGCCTTTTATATGTTTGCTTGGGGAACATCCATCCATTTACATACTTTACTTGTGTTATCAATTTACTAACATACTTGGAAAGGTTTAATTAGTACAGAATATTCCCAGCAGGTTTACGTTTCATTTTTTTCCCAACCATGCATCCGATGCAGAGCGGTAACATATCTCCGCTTCAAGAGCATTACTGGATTGTGTAGCAGACTGGTCTGCTGCAATGTTCCATTTTCTAATTAAGATTAATGACTGATTTAGAACAACAGAACACAGGTCATTGATTATCTGCCTTTAATGTTGCAGGATTAAAAGATTTTTCAGAAGAGTCTATTGTTTGAGGTCTGAGGCAATATGAAAGTGGCTACGGTAAGAGTGGAAAAATAATATCCATATTGCTCGGGAGAGCACTGTTATGCGACTGGAATTAACATAAAATAAAACATGGCTATTGATGTTTTACAAGCAAGACGACTTTTTGGCTCCTGTGCTGCCATTTTTCCTTTTCAGTTACGGTATGTAAATCGAGTGTCGGTAAGAACAATGCGATCCTCATACTCCAGTCACACATAAAATCTATGCATTGAAACTCAATGGTTTTTCTTTCATCTTCTGCATCTTCTGAATACACTATTTGTCCCGATAATTGCTGGCATCCTCCTGCTTTGATGGCATGGAATCTGCAAAAAAGTTTCTTCTGGCACCAGAATCTCAGCGATGGAAGATTTCACAACTGTTCCTGCATAGGCAGAGAGGTTTCTGGCACAGAATGAGGTAAGTGTGCAGCGGAATGGGGGTTAAATGTTGAGGTAAGTTAAAATAGAATTCCAGTTGAAAAT
>NW_017307570.1:4739-7592 GCF_000935625.1 Nanorana parkeri
AAAAAAAAAAAAAAAAAATATTTTGCTGCTATTCTTGCCTTCAATCCAGAGCTGCCCCCCAGGATTGCATTTTCATCACTTGATGTCTCCATGCACACAGGTTGAATGACAGCCAGCATCATTCAACACACTTCCTCTCAGCCCAAAATGTCCTGCACCTGCCCCCAGCCTGACTATAAAGACATAAAATGGTGTCAGATGTTAGTTGGGCTACATGTGCTACACTTGCACTGGCTATAGTTCAGCCCCTGCAACCAATCATAGTTACATAGTATTTGAGGTTGAACACAGGTCCATCAAGTTCAACCTTTGTGTGTCTGCATGTGATTGTGCATGTGTGTGCATGTTCACGAGTCCCTGTGTGGTCTAGTTTTTAAGAGTACTTGTACCCCTGTATGTTACGGTCTCTGAGGAAGGTATCTCAAATGCTTTTTGAATGATTCAATACTCTCCGCTGCTTGTGGCAGAGAGTTCCAGAATTTAACCGCTCTAACTGAAAAAAAGCCCCTATATCCCATGTGGTTAAATCTTTTCTCCACCAGTTTTAGGTGATGGCCTCTAGTCCTTGTTATGGAGTTTACTGTAAACAGTTTATTACTGATGTTGCCATCACCACTAACCATTTTGTACATCAAAATAATGTCCCCTCTTAATCTTACTTCCAGCGTGAACAAGTTTAAATTTAGTAACCTTGTCTCATTGCTTAGGTCCTCCAGCCCCTTAATTAGTTTAGTTGCCCTTCTCTGGACTGTTTCCAGCTCACAGACATCCTTTCTGTGGATTGGTGACCAAAACTAAACCGCATACTCCAGATGAGGCCGAACCAGCGATCTATAAAGTGGCAAAATTGTCACTTTGTCTCTACAATACATTCCTTTTTAATACAAGACAGCACTCTACTCGCTTTGTTTGCTGCAGCTTGGCATTGCAAACTATTGTTCAATCTGCGGTCTGCAATGACCCCCAGATCTTTCTACATTTCTGACTTCTCTGGCGGAGTGCCCATTAATTTGTATTCCTCTTGTCTGTTTTTAACCCCAAAATGCATTACTTTACATTTTTCAACATTGAACCTCATCTGCCATGTAGTTGCCCACTCCCCTATTGTATCCAGGTCCTCCTGTAATGTTATAATGTCTAAGTCCGTGTCTATTACCCTCCCAATTTTAGTGTCATCAGCAAACACAGAAGCATGGCTATTAACACCTTCCCAGATATCGTTAATGAACAGGTTAAAAATATGGGGCCTAGCACAGAACCCTGGGGCACGCCACTCTCAACCATAGACCATCTCAGATTTCCTTTGACTGAAGTCAGTTCAAGGAAAGATTCCATCGGTCTGGCAGTAACCTTACCTAGCAATCTTATTTTTTCCTTTTGTACATCCCCGCTGTTAAATTTATGCTGTAACCCAGCTTAATAAGGAGGGACGTGAGATCCAGCTTGGGGGACATGTCCTCAAATGTAGAAGCAAAATTGTTAATTCTCTTCCACTGTTTTTTGAGCCTTTGACAATTATCCCTTGTAGAAAGTGCAAATAGGATTATATTTGTGGCAAACAAAGCTGCAGTTTGGTAATGAGATTTGTCAACTTTAACTGATTTACAATTTCTAAAATAAGCACATGCAGCAAATAGATATATGTCAAACCTTTAAAGAAATGTTTAAAAGGTTTAAACAAAGGTGGCCTAGAATAATACCAGAAACTAAAACTCTAACATGTTGGCTTGGGACACTCAATGATGAAAGTCTAGTAGTAGTAGTCACATTCATCTAGGCTTGTTTTGTAATGTGTTGACAACGTTTGTCTATTACCTCCAAGTGGCTTCCTCAGTTCTAATAAGTGTCTGGAATATACTCCAGCATTTTAGCCAAACAAATAAGTTATTCACCTCGATTCAGTAATCTTGGAATTGTCCAATAACAAAATGGGAGGTGTGAAAGTTTGGGAAAACCTCCCTGTTCTAATTATATAAACGAATCATAACGGTGCCGTAAGGTCTGGGACAGGTGCACATTATTTGAGTTACATAATTAACTTTTTCCATCTTGTTAATGGACAATCAGGGGCGGATTAACATAGGGGCTACTGGAGCACTAGCTCCAGGCCTGATGGAAATCCAGGTCGGCCAGGCTGAACACAATCTTGCAGAAGTGTTGGCGGCTTTCTAATCAGGCATATCAGGCCTTGAGGGGCCCCAGAGACGAGCGAGTGGCTGCCTAATTAGAGAGGACCATCTACTGCTTCCCGTCCAACCGACTGACAGGACCAGGCCCATAATATTCTTAATCTGGCCCTGTGGGCAATCATTCACTTATTGTGTCGCCCTGAGGAAGGAACCCTGCATGGTCCCAAAACATTGGCTATTTGACATGTGTATCATAATAAAACCTTGATTCTTTAAAATTGGCTGGTGACCTTTCTTCCTAAATTTGTGACCCCCACTTAGGGCAAAGTGGCCGCACACGTGTTTTGTCAATTTAAAGACTGCCAGTACAGAAAAATACACGTTAATCTGACAGAATTATACTCAGCCCTTAAGTGCTGTTGTGAGCTGACAGCACACAGCTTTTTCATGGACTGAGTGGTGTCAGCCCTTCCCAGTTTGCTCTTGCCAAACTATTCAGACCCACCTACTCTCCCATCTCCAACTTCTGTAGTCCCAAGAAAAGGACTGGGAGGACTAAGTACTCTCTTTGAGACAACACAGGAAGTGACCGTTGGACACAGAACCTCTGACATGGCCAACAGGTATTTTTTTTTTTGCAATTATCAAACAGATATGGCAAAACACTTTTAACCCTTTAAGATCGGTGCGGGGGGGGGGGGGGGGCGGGGTAACATGCGCCCTT
>NW_017307570.1:7643-38713 GCF_000935625.1 Nanorana parkeri
GGTTAACAAGCCCCCTATGTGATAGCGCATTGGAGGTGATAGATTCTCTTTAAGGTGACATTAGGGGTCTATTAAACCCCTAGTGTCAACTTTCCACTTCATGGAAGCTATTCAAGCACAGATTGGGTGCTTCTTCCCCGGCTTCTCTAGCCAAGCAATAACAGCTGAGGAACTGGAAATGATACAATCAGTGTCACCTCCAGCTCCATTCAGCAGGGAGGGGATCGGTGAAGTATATGATGCCAGACAGGAGGGGCAGCTGATCCGTGATGTCGGTGAGGAGGGGCACCAGAGCCTGAGAAGCAAGGTGGGAGTGTTGAGCAGGGGGGCACTCTTCACCGGCCCCTGATAGCAATCTGGCGGCAGCACAGTCGCCAGAATCACTTCCAGTGTAGAGCCGACAGTCTCTACACATGTGAAAAGAGTAGCCACTAGGACTTTGCTTACAGGGGTCCACTGCCACCTATGTAGGGCATATATAATTGGCAGCAAAAAGATTAATGGTACATCTAACAGAACAGATGGGAGCAAATAAGAGAATTTCATTGTTAGAGTTTACATGCACTTTAAGAACATCTAAATTTGTCTCTTTCCCTTGGTGTAGAAACTGTGTGAATCAGTGACAAAAAATATCCAGCTGTTTATAATGCCTGAAAATGTTCCCTTAAAGTGGACCCTAAACCCCTTTGACTAAAACTCACATCAGCATACAACTCTGCATGCTGATATGAAATCATCTTACATACATTAAACAAACATATTTTTATTTCACTTACAATTTCTTTTTTTTCCACTTCCTGGTTCAGTTTGGCACAAATGATGTAATGTGCCCAAGCGTTGCATCCTGGGAAGGTTATATCAGCAGAGCATTGCTGGGAAATATCATCTGTAACCTCACAAGATCTCAAGGAAAGGCATTTTCCTCCCCTGAGATGATGTGCATGGTCACATGTCCTAGTCACATGTGCCAGAGTTACAGGAAGTAAAGGGAGATCTAGTAACCTGCCGTAGTAAAAATGGCCACTGCCAGAAGATTGGGGAAGAAAAATAAGGTATGCAAAAAATAAAAGTGATATCCCAGCTTGATGCACTTCAGCCATTCAATGCTCTGAGGCAAGACAAGTGCACCTAACCTAATACCATATAAGAATACTGGTTATCTTTACCCAAAGTGAAATATATTGTTGACCCTTGAGGCAAGGATTTTACAATTTCCATATCACATCTTCAAAAACGATCATCTGGCTTACAGTGCATCCGCTTAAACATAAAACATCAGGCTGAGATGCGTGACTCTAATGCTCATTACACAAGAGATGACCAGCAATGTGTTATCTCAGGGGCATAGTATCATGCTGGAAACTCCTTTAAGATCTCTGAGCATAAAATGCTAATCTTTATTTTCAATTTTTTTTTACAATCGTTAGAATTTTCTTTACCAGACCCGTCATAGTGCTTGGTCAGCAGCAGCTGTCAAATTTTAATTCTGCTTGGAAAATCCCTTTAAAAGATGACATCTCGGTTCATTTATTATGAGGCTCACGATATAAATGATTTCATTATTCCAATAGACATGAGCCTCCTACTGAATTGAGATCCGGACTTTTAGTCAAACCCCCAGGTTAGCGTGTTTCCTGATGATTAAATCACCCAACTAAACAGATGCTTTCCAAGGCAAGTACTATTAAACATATTGCATTGAGGAGAAATGCCTGGTAACAGTGTCTTGCACTTCGTTTTAAATATATCCCTCCTTTGTTCTGAAAACCTATGTTTCACAGGTCTAATAGCCTTGTCAATACTGAACATTTGTTCGCAGCTGCAGCTCAATCTATACACCAGGCAAGGTGGGGAAATGCCTGAGCACCGTGTTACAATTGCAGCCGGCAATCATACAAAAACACTTTTCGGCGTACATTGTAGGCATATGTTTAAAAAAAAATACTTCCGCAAAGGTGGGAATGGGCTTTAAAGTGTATGTAAACCATACATAAAGATGTCTCTCCCCTCTCTCTCTCTCTCTCTCTCTCTCTCTCTCTATATATATATTTAAATTTAAAAATAGTTATATATGGCATATAGTCCTTAGATGCTATGGCTGCATCTGTTTTCTTTTTCCCTTCATTTTTAACCTGGTAACACATTTCCGGTCCTAGGGTAACAACGGTAACAAAGGAATCAAGATAAGGCAATGGAGCCTCCTCCCTTTTCTATTATCCATAGCGTAGATGGGCATGGTTATGTAGTCCTCAGAGAACTATGTAACTGATAACAGTCATTACATGGAGAGATCACAGGAAGTTCACAGCTCACACAATTTCTGGCAAGATCAACAGGTATTTTTTGGAATTTCTCCGATATAAGAAAATGCTTTTAATGGTTTGTTTAACAGACCATAAGTGATCAAATAAGAGAATTTCATTGTTTGGGTTTGCAACTCTTTCTGAGAGATGTCCAAAGATGGAAGAAGCCATGTGCTGCCCATCATTGTAAATACTATAGGAACCTGTGTTGATGGGCTCCAATGGGCAAATGCAGCCTGTTTGAGATGCTTCTGAGATCATTTAGAATTAATTGCATGTGCAGTTGAACTTCATTTGGTTTGCTTCAGCATCTTTTTGTATGGAGGGTGAAGCAGTTCTCAACACTGGCCCTAGGTCTCTCATGGTCCAGTCCCTAAGGAAGCAGGATAAGAGGGGGCAGCTGTCCACCTCTGGACATTTGTGGCTGAATTCAGCAATGCAACTGGAGGGGCAAGGGGGTGCAGGGGGTCTTGAGAGGAATTAGAAGACTTTTCACAGTTCAGGAACATTGAAACCATTTTTACTTTTATTTATTTTGATGATCTGCGCAGTGGGAAAGTAGTTCTGCATATAAAGCAGACCTCATACTACTTCCAACAAGCCATTCTAGCATACTGTATTAAAATGACAGAAAGGGAGGAGCTTGAGTTTTGTTATTCGGCCTGGAAAACCAATCAGTTTAATTGTTCTCTTTTTCATGAGTAAGTATCAGTTCATACAATATATCACTAGAATTTTAAAAAAATCTGTTTTACAAATAAATATCTAACATGGTGCATCTGTAACACAGGATTTACAGGCCATTATAAATATTCTAAACAAGGAGTAAACCAGAAGCTGCTTCCTTTCAGACTCCCTGTCTCCAGGGGCGTATCTGCGGCGAGGCAAACAAGGCGTTTGCCTTGGGCGGCAGATTCATAGGGAGCTGCAAAAATGCCGGGGTCTCAATGTACCGGCCCGCGGACCAGTTGCGGCCCGCGAGCCGGTACTTTGTGACCCGCAGCCAGCTCAGAAGTCAGGTACGCGGTCACAGACTTGCGAGAGCAGCTACACGGTCTGCATCTCTGTCGGATGCAGACCGTGTAGCTGAGATCAAGCAGCCCCCATGAGAGAAGGAAATTTGTCAAGTGGCCCCCGAGATGGAAGAGGCGGGGGGCGAAGATGGATGGGGGCAGGGACATCGACGGAGGAGGTGGGAGGCGTCGCCAGAGCTCCAGTCGGGCGGCGAAGATGACAAGGAGGCCGTGTCGGGTGCCGAGGATGAGGAGGCCGTCCAGTCGGGCGCCGAGGACATGGAGGCCGTGTTCCAAGGGGGGGGCCCCGAGTTTTGCCTTGCCTAGGGCAGCCCCAAGCCAGAATACACCACTGCCTGTCTCTGATTGAACCTCCATACAATACAACGTTCTCTGCAAGCATAGTGGAATAACAAGGAGGTGAGTGACTGTTCATTGTTTTTCATCTTTAGCTATTGGGCATTTTAATCAACAGAAAAGATAAAGAGGTGTTGAGAGCGTCTCCTGCTTGCTGCACATGAAAATACAAAATATTAATATGCAATATTACATAGATACCTTAAAAAGGGTTTTTTTTCCGTTTATTTTTTATTCTTGATCATAATAAATACAATTTTATTTTACATGTATTAATATTTTTTTTTAATAGCCAAAGCCTGTCATTTGCTTCTGCAATGTCTCTCTCTCTCTCTCTCTCTCTCTCTCTCTCTCTCTCTCAGCAGCACAATTCAGCCATCTGGTGTCAACTTGTTTATAAACAATGTCATTAGATCACTATGAAGTCATAGTGATCAAATGATTGGGAACCATGGCGATTTGTTCCCAATCACTGTATCTGACAGCAGACGATGTTAGATAGAAGCCTGCAAAAGAATTAGCGGCAGGCACAGGTTCCAGCTGCTAGTCTTGAATGGAGACATTTATAAATGTATCCTCAACAGGGCACAACATAATGAGGAACATTTATGTACATTTGTGAGACAGGATGCTCTGGGGTCACTGGGTGACTGAGGATACTGTGAAGTCAAAGGAAGTCACAGGGTGCTGTGAGGTTACCGGGGGATGTAGGATGCTCTGGGCTCACTGGGTGAAACAGGAAGCTCATGGGTCACTGGGAGACACAATACTGCATGGATCATTGGAGATGTTGGAGTCTCTGGTGACACAGGAGTCACTGGAGACACAGGAATGCAGAGGCCTGGAGACACAGGAGTACAGGGGTCACTGGAAATGCTAGGAAACAAAATTTCACAACCTAGGTTGTAGTGGGGTTTTAATGAGGCATCAGAAGATTATCGATTGATACAAATTTATTACAATTCATTAAAATCATTACATAACAAGGTTAAAAGTAATAATGGTTGATAAGCATGAGTCTCAATTCCTAAATTTGTGCCTAATTCTCACAATTCATGTATTTACATATTGTCATTCATAATATATACATCTCATTTTATAACATAATTCATGTGCAGTAATTAACTGCTCTAATTCCACTGACGCGTTTCCCTTGTAAGCTTCCTCAGGGAGTTTTATCCCCGGTAAGAATCTGGTTATGAATAGATAATTCATTGTTTAGCGGTATGTCCATCAATAAACCATACTTTATAAATCTGTGTACTCTGTTCAACTGAACATGTTTCCTCCTTAATATAACTTAACTATGCAGTCACTCACACCAGAATCACCCAAGGACCTACTTCCAGGAAGACAGGATAGTAATCCAGCCCTCCCCAGAATTTTCATACAACGGAGCCACAGATGCCCACTAAGACCGATTGGAGTCCTGATATCTACAACATAACCATGATCATTTAGTTACTATTTATTCTTCCATTATTTATTGTTCTTGTAGTTCGTTTATAGAAAAAGTTTTTATTTTATCCCTAATCATTACCTATCACCCAAAAGAAATAAAGAAATAAAGTGCCATTGTGCTTAATGTTCCTTGTTTCCTCCCAATTGTGTATCTCTTATAATTACTTATTTATAAACCCTTTTATTTTACATAAAAAATATATATATTTTGATAATATATTTTATATATATACCCCGCGGTGTATATAGATCAATTAGCCTTGTTCTAATAGTGTTCCCATATACCCCAATTAGTGATAAACAATCAATTTCATAAAATGACTTTAGATATATCTCTATAACGTGTCCAAACATCAATTATAATTCCTATTTTTACAATGTAATTGTCCACATTTAAATAATCCCATTACAAACTATGTGATTTAGTCATACCATTCAACCACTGCAAGTATGTTTCACATTTACCCCTCTATTTGTTACCAGTGCCCATATATTTGATCTTTTTTAACAAAAACGTTACCTTTTCAGTCTTAGAATGTTGATTCCTCTTTCTCAACTGGAAATGCTAGGGTCACCGGAGACACAGAAGTAATTGGAGACACAGGAGTGCAATTATCACTGTAGACACAGAAGTCACTGGACACGCGGAAGTCATAGGAGAGACAGGAGTGCAGGGGTCAATGGAGGCACAGGAGCACATGGGTCACAGGTGATGCTAGGGACACTGGGGACACAGGAGCGCAGGGGTCACAGGAGATGCTAGGGACGCCGGAGCCACAGGAGTCATAGGAGTGCAGGGGTCACAGGAGATGCTAGGGACACTTTATGTTTCCCTTTGTGACACTCCTGTGATACTGGAGTCACAGTAGTGCAGGGGTCACAGGAGATGCTATGGACATTGGAGGCAAAGGAGTCATAGTGATCAAATGATTGGGAACCATGGCGATTGGTTCCCAATCACTGTATCTGGCAGCAGACGTTGTTAGATACAGCCCTGTGAAAGAATTAGTGGCTGGCACAGGTTCCAGCTGCTAGTCTTGAATGGAGACATTTATGAATGTATCAACAGGGCACAACATATTGAGGAACATTGATATGCATTTGACCAATGGGAAGGGGTTAAAAACTGATATGCATTGTTTCATGAAACCAATGTCACAGTGGCTGTGGCTGTGATGTGTGAGTGAAGTAAACAGAGACAGTCCGGTGTTGCTGTTATATTAATGTCCTCTCTCTCTTGCACACCAACACCTCCCAATGACTTTGCCTCCTTATGTAAGTCCTGTTTATTTTACCAGTTTCCAGCCTTTATGCCCAATGTGTGAAAACACTCCAGTGCTGGGAAAATCTTATTCATAGATTACATACATAATTGAATGAAATAATTTATTGATTCACCACAAGGAATCAATTTTGCTTTACATTTGCTTACATAAGATTTTTCCACCCGCTACATGTGGGAAAAAATGGAAATATCAATTTTTAACATCTTGCCAAATTATTAAAACATTCATCAGACCGTACATTATACCGGGATTGACTAATGGAAGCCGTAAGTGCATTACAAATTAAATATTAATTTATTAAAATAAACATGTAAAATAATAAAAATGGAAAAAGGGGGAATGTTTAAATCGTGACACTATAGAAAGACAACTTTGTAATGACGACTAAGTAATGCTTAGTGATGTTGAATGAACACATTAGACCTTCAAATGACTTTTAGGAATATATGGTTTGAGAGATTAGTACACTTAATGTACCGTAATTTAAATATGTAAGAGACTGAGGATATATGGTCTGCTCTCATGAGTCTTGCATTCTACAAGCATGTACAGGCTGTCATGGAACAGAGGTCCATGACAAGAGATAGCGAGAGTCTGGACACAGAGGGGCATACCTGAGGCTGCATGGAAACATGGGTGTCACAGAGGCACTCAGGGTACACTGGAGTCACATGATGACATAAGATGCCCTTGGGTCATTGTGTGAGTCAGGATGCTCTGGGGTCACTGGGTGACTGAGGATACTGTGAAGTCAAAGGAAGTCACAGGGTGCTGTGAGGTTACCGGGGGATGTAGGATGCTCTGGGCTCACTGGGTGAAACAGGAAGCTCATGGGTCACTGGGAGACACAATACTGCACAGGTCATTGGAGATGCTGGAGTCACTGGTGACACAGGAGTCAATGGAGACACAGGAATGCAGAGGTCTGGAGACACAGGAGTACAGGGGTCACTGAAAATGCTAGGGTCACCAGAGACAGAGAAGTCATTGGAGACACAGGAGCACAATGGTCACTGTAGACACAAGTCACTGGAAACACGTATGTCATAGGAGACACAGGAGCGCAGGGGTCACAGGAGACACAGGAGCGCAAGGGTCACAGGAGATGCTAGGGACGCTGGAGGCACAGGAGTCATAGGAGTCATAGTGATCAAATGATTGGGAACCATGGTGATTGGTTCCCGATCACTGTATCTAACAATGGACATTGTTAGATACAAACCTGTAAAAGAATTAGCGGCTGGCACAGGTTCTAGCTGCTAGTCTTGAATGGAGACATTTATAAATGTATCCTCAACAAAACACAACATAATGAGCAACATTTATTTCACCGGGAAACACAGTACTGCAGGGATCACTGGAGATGTTGGGGGTCTGTGGTGATATAGGAGTCACTGGAGACACAGAAGTCATAGGATAAGTACTTATCCTTGTTGCACAATGCTAAAGCCATTGACAATGCTAAAGTCTGATGAAGGGACCCTGTGTGGCCCCAAAAGTGCTTGTTCATGTGACAAGGAACTTCAATAAATTAAGCTTTTGCTATTCTAAAAGGATTGGTGTGCTGCTGACATTTCTACAATTTACAGAAGTCATAGGAGACACAGGAGCGCAGGGGTCACTGGAGACGCAGGAGTGCCGGGGTCACAGAAAATGCTGGGATTACCGGAGACACAAAAGTCATTGAAGATACAGGAGCGTAGAGGTCACTAGAGACCAGTGGCGGAGCTATCGACATAGTGGCCTAGGCCTGAAGTGAATAGCCGAACAGCGTTCGGCTCACTTCGCTTTAGGTCGGTCATTCACTCGGGGGCCTACGGCAGCTTAGTGAATAGACCCCATAGTCTATGCGCAAGCAATTCAGATGCTATGTGTACAGCACAGAGCCACACCGCTGCCACCCTGGCTACTACGCTGATGGCTGGTTTTGTCTCTCTGTGTGCGGCTGAGTGCCATGCTCAGCTGGGCCCTCTCCCCAGTCTGTAGCTTCAGTGCATGCTTGAGGAGCAGAGAGGAGAGGGAAGAATCCCTGTGGAGGTTAATGATTGACAGTCACCCTTCTCCTCTGGGAGCAGAGAGTGCCAGAACCAGCTGTGCCCTCTCCCTGGTCTGTAGCTTCAGTGCATGCTGGTGGAGCAGAGAGGAGAGGGAAGAATCCCTATGGAGGTTAGTGATTGACAATCACCGTTCTCCTCTGGGAGCAGAGACAGAGAGCTGACTGATCAGTGGTTACATGATCGCTCAGCTGTCGGTGTTAGGGTCAATGTGTGACAGCTGCAGTGTCCGATACCGGCTCTAAGCAGTGGGGAGGTTATGTTATATTCTCTGTGCCACCCACCAAAAAGGACTGCCGGTGCTGCACTGAGGAAGAAGCCGGGACAATGCATGGGGAGTAGAACGGGCAGCGGGGTGGAGACAGAAATATAATAAAAATGTAACTAGAGTTCCATTTAAAAAAAAAATATGTATAGACTCTGCTTTCCATTTCTTCTTCTTCTTCTACTACTACTACTACTACTACTACTACTACTACTACTACTACTACTACTAGTAATAATAATAATTACTATTATATTTTGCAGGCATTTCCTATAGTTCTTATCATACTGCACAGAGAGCATTGCTACTCATTTCCATAAAATATGCAAAGAGAAAATGCTCACTGATTCGTACGTATCTGCTGAAATATGTCTCTGACCAAAACAGTTTTCTTTGCAATCCTTGCAATTAATTAATTTTTAACACACACAGACTTTGTTAAAATGATAAATGTTCTTTAATCCAGCTTAATTGTTGCATAACCAGCTGTTGCACGTTACACTGGAGAGTCTTCATCATAATGGGAATGGGTATATTTTGCATAAAAAATATGCATTTAAGAAACGTATTTGTCAATTTGCACTGAATTAAGTAAGCACAATGTGCACTGTAACTCATTAAAGTTTCTTACTAGTCAGGCTTACGGAATCCTTTTATGCAAATCTCTCCTGTTTTATGTTCCAGTTCAGTCACGGTGATGTGTTCGGGTTTTAGTTTCAAACACATATATTTTGTGTTTTATTTTCTAATGTAAAATTTATCTGGAAATCATTTTTGATGTTTACATATTTTAAAAAGTGTAAGCGCAGTTTCACAACATTTTTCAGAATCTCGAGTACATTTAGCGCACATTTATCTTCTCTGCAATTTTCAACGTCTATTTTTTTTTTTAACTTGCCTAACACTTTCTTTTTTGTGCCACAGCTGTAAAGGCTGTTAAAAGGAGGAGGGGCCTGCTAAACCAGCTACAGGGCCAGCGTGTATACTCTTCCTCTAGGCAAGCAATGAGAGGGGGAGTGTCCAGCCCAGAGCAATGCTTTCTGTTTTGATTGGCTGGTGGGTGGGTGAAGCTCCAAGTTTGGGCTGATAGCAAATGTGCCGAAACTACCGTTGGGAAATTTGTCCTTGACAAACCTTTACAGGGCCGTAACTACAGATCACGGGATCCCATTGCAAAAATTTGATGCCCCCCCCCCACACGATGACCTCTCTTTACGCTCTGAGTAACAAAGCCAAGGTCCCAGAATTAAGTATTGCCAATTTTTATAGGATTAAAACATTACAAGGCAATTAGATATGCAGCAAAAATGTGATGTCCCTAACTGCTTTGTAGTTAGAGTAGACCTCTGTAAGGTCATACTCCTTTTTACACTGCATGTCAGGGAGGTAACTAGAAATCACAGGGCCCCATAGCAAAATTTTGTACGGGGCCCTGAGATTTCTAGTTAAAGGAGAACTATGGGGTTAAGGCTTTTCCCCGTAGTTCTCCTTAGGGTAATGGGAGGACACAAACTAGCGTCCTCCCGTCACCCTAGGCTCAGTATACCGCGAGCTGTAGCTGACGGTATACTGAGACGCCTCAGCTGAAGCGGATCCCGATAATTGTGCCGGGATCCGCCCAGCTGCGTGACTGACAGCTGGCTCTGCCTATAGAGAGGCAGAGCCAGCTGTACTCGCCCCCTCCCCTGTCCGTTCCGCCAGTCATCGCTGGCGAATCGGTGCAGGGAGGGGGGAATACAGCCCCTCCCCTGTCACGGCAGAGAGCCGTGACAGGATCGAGAGGTGAGCGAACGCCGGTATGTGTTCGCTCACCTCCCGATCTACTGAGCTGACCTGTGACAGTCGGCTAGAACTATGAGGTGAGTGAAAAGCACTCACCTCATAGTTCACCTTTAAGCCCCTTGTAGAGCCCCCCTGAGATCCCACACTGCCCACCTGAGAGTGACCCTGCAGAGCCCTCCATAGACTCTCTATAGTGGGCTCTGCAGGGTCTCAGGTGCGCTGGTCACACCCCTGCACACATCTTACCTGTCAGCCCCGATCCGCTGTCAGCCTTCTCCACCAACGTGCCCCGCCTTCTCCTCTGTCGCCGTCTCCTCCACCGTCGCCAGGCCCCGCCTCCTCCTACGCTGCCGAGGTCGGGCCCCTGACTCTGACAGCGGCTGTGAGGAGGAACGTGTCGCTGCACAGATAACTGACAGGTTGTCCCTGCATGTGTTGTAAAGTAGTCACCCTAGCTCACTCCTGGGATGGACTACAATCTCAGGTTTAGTTAGCTAATTTGTATTGAGATTGTAGTCCATCACGGGAGTGAGCTTGGAGCGGTGACTACTTTACAAAACACACAGGGACCTTGGGGAACAAAAGTAGCCACTCTCCAGAAGGAAGGACAGTGTCAGCACCAATTCAGAGATGATTTGAGGATCTACAGCCGAGTGATACACAAATAAGATACTTAATAGTTAAGATACCTGAATGCATTTTCAAGGTTTAACTCCTAAGTTTAGTGTCACTTTAAATATGGCTGTAACATGTCTCATGATCCCAAGGTGCACTCAATCTCTGAATATGGCCATAATATGTTTAATCCCTTCACGACCCATGATGGGGTAATTCCGTCATGGGTCCTTAAGGGGTTAAACAGACTCCCAGCAGCTTTTAGCCTCCGGGACTCTGTTCATATTTGTACAGCCGGCATTACAGTAGAAACGATTCTGGCGACTCAGATGTCACCAGATCGCTTGTATGGGCCGATGATACACAAATAAGATACATTTTTGTTAATAGTTAAGGTACTTGAATGTATTTTTAAGATTTAGCTCCTGAATTTAGTGTCACTTTAGGGCCTCATTCACTTGGGGCTTTTAAATCCAGCAGTGGATTCCTACAGCAACAATCACAGGTGGCTCCAGACAGCTGCAGCCGCTCAGCCTGTACAAAGCAATGACAGGATAACAGGAGCCGAGGGTATCCATATCCGCACATCCAGCGGTTACCTGCGACTAGGGTCAGATGTCCAACTCTAGATGTCGACAGATAGCAGTATATTGCAGCAGACAGCTCCAGCTCCAGTCATCCTGTCATTGCTTTGTACAGGCTGAGCGGCCACAGCTGTTCAGCATCACCGTTGATTCCAACCACGAGAGTCCTCTGATTCTTACCGCAGTCAAACATAAAAGCGCTGTGTGAATAATCCCTACACCTATTATAAAAACGTGTTCTCTGTTGATTCTTAGGTGAACGGTCACAATGTAGCGAACGAACAACCTTTATAATTTAACACTATGCAGAGAGAAGCGTATTTCTTGCTAGATTGAGCAAAGCGTTTCTTTTCCAAGCTGCTGAAGTCATTACGGTGTCTCTGCCCTAAGATACGATGCCGAGATTTGACAAGGTGTGAAAGGATCTTTATTTTTATACAAAACTATAAAACCTGTTTTTTCCCCCCCCCAAATCCTCATTCTTTCTCCAGGTTTCAGTTTTATTTGTGTTCCTTTCATTCTATTTACATATAAATTGTTCAGCCAGTAAACAGCATTACCGGCTGCTCACACCGAGCTAACTGCCGCAGTAATTGCTGACATTAGTCGGAGGCAGAAAATATTTTTCAGGGCTCCAAAATAAGTCATATAAATATATATGAGCGAATGTGGCAATTTAAAGGGAAACTGCAGTCCATTTGCAGTGTTTTTGATTTGTGGGAATCTAATCAGCTTAAAGTGATCCTGTGTTGTGCCTGAGTAGAGCAAAACAAAAGGTTTACTTAAAGCTGAGCTCTTCAGTCTTGCACAGTTGTACCGGCTCCTCTCCTGGACTGACATTGCTTCCTCTGATTTCACTGCACAATGTGAGCTTCTCACAATGTACATTAGAAGCTGTGGCAAGTCAGATAGAGCCCGCCTTATTTAACGGCTGGAGGACATCTAGTATTATGTAGCTCTTTCCTCCCCAGCCTGACAATTCTTGGCCCGCCCCTTTCATTCATTGAATTTCAGTTCTTTCAACCATAGAGGCTCAGAATCACATGTGGGCATGTGGGTGGTGGTCTGAATGCAAATGCAGCCTGCCTTGGAACTCCCACTCTTCCAGATTGAATACCACTCATCAAAGCATTTTGATATTTGCATAACTTCTCTCAAGAGCCAACCCACTGCTTTCATTAGTGCTGAGGGATCTTGAGAGCAGTACTGGGGCAGGGTGCTGTGATGTTTTCAGAAAGTTATGCCCCCTGCCGGCCCCTCCCACCAGCCATGATCTGCCTGCTTTGCATAGAGGAGCACAAAGTGATGACATCAATGGGTCTCAAATAAGGGTTGTAATGAAAACAGAAAGTTTATATGTAAAAAAAACAATTATTAGCACGTTGATAGGGAGGAGGGCCAGAAAAAGCGAGATTAAAGGTTAGATTTAACCAACTGCCTCCCCCGGAGCAATGTGAAAAACCCCCATGTAGGCCCAAAGCTGATTAGGTTAAAGCTTGCACATGATTTAGGACTATCTCACCACTGGCAGTGTGGCAGCACTGTAGCCTGGTGAATGACCACTGAGGGCTTGTTCACACCGAAAGCGTGTGTGTTCCAGAGCGGTAGCTGCTGGAAAGCACCGCGATCGCTGAGGAAATTCCCCCCGCATTTTGGGGCGGATGGGGGCGTGGCGGTGCACTGTATTCAATGGCACCGCTTCCACACACCCCCGCCCGCAGTGCGATCGGACACATGGCAAAACTTTGCCAGCGTTCCGTTCCACTGCAAATGCAAAAAATAGGGAGGGCAAGTCCTATTTTTTGCATTTGCAGTGGAATGGAACGCTGGCAAAGTTTTGCCACGCGTTCGATCGCACTGCGGGCGTGGAAGCGGTGCCATTGAATTCAATGCACCGCCACGCCCCCCTCCCGCCCCAAAACGTGGGGGGAAGTTTCTCAGCGATCGCTGTGCTTTCCAGCAGCTACCGCTCTGGAACGCATGCTCTTTTGGTGTGAACAAGACCTAAGGCACCAATAGCTGCATTCTGGGAGAAAGGGCAAATTCATAGCGCCATGCATTTCATTTTGCTTTGATACATACTGATTAGAGTTGATGGCTTTTTGATTGCTTTCGTACCTTTGCACCATAACCTGTATGGTCATACTGTCCCAAAAGGGCATTCCAAATAGTTAACTCACTGTTATTGGAGTTAAGAAAGTGAGGGCAGGAAGCTTGTGCTCCAGAATATGGGAGTCTATAAACTTTTCAAGGTGCTGGTTCATCCAATAGAGAGGGTTGAATCAGTCTGCCTTCACGGATTAGGAAACACCTGCAAAATATCAATTTGGCTGAACCTATTTGCTCAACTCTACATGTGAGGGGTGGTTAGGTTAATATAAATCACTGAATTAATTTAAGTATAATGTAGCAAGTAGGAGAAAAGAAAACTCCATTACAGCAGGAGTTATACTTGCTACCTTTGTTTTTATTGATGCATTCCATGATTCATTGGGGAAACCCTGGGAGTATGATGCATCATTCAATGAAACATTGCAATAAGACCATAACAAGATTTCCAGCCTCCCTTTGTAAGAAGTGAAAACTCATTCGCCTACCTCTCTCATGTAAATCCAATATCGAAAATGCAATTTTGTTTTTTGTTCCCATCTGCATTCCCAGGGAAAAATACTATAAATTTTGAACCGAATCAAGACAGGGTCGACATGATTTCATTTATTTTGCAAATATATTGTGCGAGATTAATTTGGACAAGTAATTGGACTACATCTTATGACCCTGTCCTAAGGACAGACTTTCTTTATTTTATTTGATTCATTCTTAGTAAAAGAAAATCACTTTGTATTTTGGTCAAATTCTATCTTGCCCATGTGTTCCCACACAGTGGCAGTTGGGTTTTGTGATGTTTTATCAACTGCCGGCATCAACGGCCACACCGAGCTTCATTTAAAGTGAAATATTCTTTTTTTTTACATTTTGAAACTAAAGGTCCACAAGTTATCTATTTTCACTTTAACTATGAACATGAAAGTCCCCTCCTATGCTCCATAGGTGCACCAGGTTCAACTTTGGAGATAAGCTCCACCTCCTTGAGCTTAACCCATTCAGTGCCCCACTATTTGAAGACAACACCTGAGTGGCAAGTAAGGAAGCTCCAATTGGATAGTGGCGTGATACGCATGACTTAAATCCACGGGGTCATAACTTAATGGTCTGGACACTGACCATTAAGTGTAAAGTTCTAGTGTATGTATGCTCCCACCCCAGCCCACTGATATTCACTTCTCCAGCGCTCTTCCAGCACTCTTTCCTGCATCAGGAACCAAAGCAGGAATCAAAATACCCAGAGACTAGAGGAAGTGGCGACATTACACTCTGTCATGTGACAGTGCTTGAGCCTAGCTCTTGGGCCCTCGAACGCTCTCCAGCGCTCTTCCAGCACTCTTTCCTGCATCAGGAACCAAAGCAGGAATCAAAATACCCAGAGACTAGAGGAAGTGGCGACATTACACTCTGTCATGTGACAGTGCTTGAGCCTAGCTCTTGGGCCCTCGAACGCTCTCCAGCGCTCTTCCAGCACTCTTTCCTGCATCAGGAACCAAAGCAGGAATCAAAATACCCAGAGACTAGAGGAAGTGGTGACATTACACTTTCTGTCATGTGACAGTGCTTGAGCCTAGCTCTTGGGCCCTCGAACCAAGCACATAGGAGAAGGTAAAATTCCATACCAGGAATCAACCCTCTTGTTCCTGGTTAAAAAATTGATGATTCCACAGGGCCTTCACTTCCTCATGGGGCCCAGAGCTGCATCCCGTCCTATCCTGTGTGGTAGGGGATGGTCTGTCCCCAAACATACAAAGAAGAAAGCATATTTTAATGTAAAGTGTTTGTTTTTAAAACATTTAAAAGCTCCATGTTACTTAAATGAAAAAGAGCTGGGGCTTTCAAAACTCATCTTCAGGCAAAATTAACCCCTTTCCACATAGCCTTAAGATAATTATACTCCCCTAAAGTCCACAGTCCGGGTTCCTCGCTAACACAGTTTTGTGAGTGCAGAGTACATCTACTGCAGTACTGCAGATGTGCCCATGCTGGCCACTCCCCTTGCACTGACATTGTTGCCTGCACACTCTCTTCTGGATCCTAAGAGGACTGTGCAGCTGGACAGCCAATAGGAAGCATCCTGTCAACGTTACCACCTGCATGACGTGGATAGGATGCTTCCTATTGCCTGTCCAGCTGACCAACACCCAATCAAACACCCTAGGTCTTGTGCACAGAAGATATGTTTAGGTAAGTTTTTTTTTTTTTTAATGCCATTGATTAGTTTGGGGGGATCCCCTAGTTCATACCTGGATCTACATTAAGGGAATGTGGATCTTTTACTGTAAATGTTTTTAAAAAGTTTTTTTATGTTATGTATTTATTAGTGAAGAGGATTTTGACATTTACACAGAATTTGATGTTCACATATAGATACTAACTGAAGTGAATATTGATTGAATAACCAAAGTGAAAACTCACTTAATATATTGTGTGAAGATTCTCAAATACTTTAGTAAATTAGTCCAAAAGTGTGCAGTCACCACTGTGGGTACCTGTTACTTGCTTGGAGTGTATGGGAGGCAGAACTAAACCAGCATGGCATTTAGGGCCTGTGTTGATAGGCCTTTGTTCACTTCAGATGGGATTTGCATTGCCATGAAAGTCTATGGAAAAGCAAAAAATGCTTGAAGAAGGTCAAATGCATCTGTCAACAAATTTTAAATGTTCTCAGAATTGTCCCAAGCTTATGCCCTTGACACAAGTCCAAAGCCCATTGACACAGGCCCTAATAGTGTTGTTGGTTGTTCCTTTCCCCCTAGAAGTTATTCAGAGTGGAAGACAGTCTTGTGAGTAGAATGCACTTTTTGCATGTAAGTTGTGGTATTGTGTGGCAATCCCACAGTGGAATTAGGTATTTTGATCACCCAGGACTCTCAGCCAGAGGTGTTCAGAAGCAAGGGTTTTTTTCAGGGAAAGATCTGGCTTTTCAGTTCTTAACGGATTTCCTGGATTCTGCTTGGGATCCTGGAACTGGGAGGTTTCAAAGTGATTAAGGAGGGATGAGATGCCTGAAAAAAACCCTTGCTTCTGGACACCTATCAACCCCTCGGGGTGAGGGTCCTGGATGATCAAAATGCCAAATTCCACTGTGAGATTGCCATACAATACCACAAAGTGTCATCACTATTTAACCATATTTATAAAAAACACTCTTACATCTTGACTTTCTATATTGTAGATGGTGACAACTTGCCATCAATAGGATCAGTAGAAACGACAGAGAAATTACTTACCTGTTTTCACAGATTCGCTCCCTTACTGGATGTATCCAAAAAGCATTGTTCCCTCACTGGCTGAATATGCAAGGACATGTTCCCCCTGTCGCTGTATTGGTGATGTGTAGCCTCCATCACTGGCTGTATCCACAAGGTGTAGCCCACTCGCTGGCTGTATCCACAAGGTGTAGCCCACTCGCTGGCTGTATCCACAAGGTGTAGCCCACTCGCTGGCTGTATCCACAAGGTGTCGCTCCCTCACTGGCTGTATCTGCAAAGTGTTGGGATTGAACTGTGTTGTAAGTGTCATTCAGGCTAGGATTTATTTTTATACACTGATCACTGATCGCTGAGTGTTTGTACCTGCTCTCCTCTCTGACACCCTGTCACAGGAGGCTGAGCGAGTGGTGCAGGGAGGAGGCTGTCTCCGCCCACAGACTGCTCTTACGGACTGTGATAGGCGGCCGAGCGGTGTGGGAGGAGAGACACCAGGCGCTCACAGCGATCTCCTCCTGCAGCGTTACACTTTCTCTCCTGCCCACTGGGACACAGAGCAGCGCCCAGCGGGGAGGAAAGAAAGCAGGGATGCGCCGATGTATCGGCAGGAAAATTACACTTTTGGCATTTAGCCAAAAGTGCCATTTTTGGCCGATATGTTTCGGCGGCAGATATAATGATGCATCCCTACTAGAGACAAATCCTACCACTACACAAAACACTGGTCCAGCCTCATCTTGATTAAGCAATTCCGTTTTGGTCTCCAAACTACAGGAAGGATGTCCTTGAACTTAAGTGACTCTGGAGAAGGTCAATGAAAATAACCTGGCAAAAATTGCACTTATTCCCTCTGGAAAAGAGGCATCTAAGGTTGAAGTGGGTGGACCTGGGCCTTTTTTTCAACCTTAACAACTATGTAACTATGTAGAAGTAATCATCTGCATAACTGTTCTGAATCTTTACTATTATTTTCCTGATGCAAAGAGGAGTACAGCAAGTTTCAGTTATAAAGTTGTAGACACCTTGAGAACTTATCCCTGTCCACTGGTCCTTACATTGCTGATGTTGGATTGCAAGCCCGGAAATCATAGTGAATCGTGAGCAGGTTGGGGTCTTTGAAGGTAGTCGGAAGAATTGGCTTGGGGCACATCTTGGAAATGGCATCCACTTTCAGTGTGGTCCACTTGTAGAAGCCAGTTTTTTTTTTTTTAATGGGTCAAGGATTATCTGTAGGCAACTTACACAATCATTCTTAAGGTGGCCTTAATATAATGTAAAATTTGGTTCAGCAAATACATGGATCTTGTTTTCGTGATTGTACCTTCAAGGATCTTAAACCCAATGCTGATGTTGGATTGCAAGCCTGGAAGTCATAGTGAATCATAAGCAGGTCAGGCTCTTTGAAGACACTCAGAATAAATGGTCCATGGCATCTTAAAAATGGCATCCACTTTCATTGTGGTCAACTTGTAGCAGCCTGGTTCTTTATGGATCAAGGACTATCTGTAGGCAGCTGTAAACTCATGGATGTTTTTTTTGTGATTGTACCTTCTTGAACCCTATACTGACTTACTGTTAGTTGTTATAAAATTGTTATTTAAGATTTGATTTGTAGTTTGATAATAAAGGCTGCTATGGCCATTTAACTCTAATCAGGTGTTGGAAATGACAGGTGATGGTTTGGGTTGGGGAGGTTAAGCAATGGGGCAAAGCTGGTATCATCTGAATCACTCTAGTCATGGTTACATGTGCTTTTTGTGTACTTAATAAAATGTTTATGCTGTAAATATAGGAAAAAAATATTAACAATGAACTTGTTTTTCCCATACGAAACTCATTTTTTGGAAATGTATCTTGGTGAATAACAACGTCGCCTCTTGCAGACAAGGAAAGGCTAAAATGTACGCAGTATAATATGTGTTTTTCAGTGGGCATAAAATAACTGCAAATCTGCCTATACGTACAGTGTAGTGCCAAGCCGTTGATGTATGCTGTTCATTAGTTGTCACTGAGGGTACACACATGCCCATAGAGATGTTACTAATGGTGCCTTAACACAACGGCAATCTTAGACTTACCATTTTCTGGCCAATAAACAATCTCGTTAATGACATTGCTGCTATTATGTTGCTAGTCCATGGTTTATTCATGGTTATATTAGTGCAGATGCTCTGCTAGGGAACACAACAGAATTTCTACTGGGACACAATGTTTACATTTGGAATTTTAAAGAGGGAAGAGACGAAATCAAACAGCCAGAAAAGTCGATAGGCAGTAAAGTGAGTCAACTGTTTGGAGAAATGAAGTGTGTGCATAACTGTTCCGAAGAATCCTTACTATTATTTTCATGATAATTCAGAAGCTCCACCCAAGATTATTCGTTATAATTAAAATGAAGCAAAAGGACCATTTGGATTTTTGATCATATTGTTAAATAATTTATTTCTAATGCATTTAATTGTTTGAACCACACAATGCCCTGGGGGAGACCGAATTTCCCATGTTTATTGTTACCCTGAAGTAGTCAAACAATATTATTCAATCTGTTGCTTTAATAATAATAATAATAATAGTAATAATAACTAGTGATTCAGGTCCTTGTTTAGGGCTTGTTCAGACCCTTTCAGATCTTCTTTAGGGTGACAGCCCTCTTTCCCTGTCTCCCAGTTGTGCTCCTGCATTGTCACCCTGTCATACAGACTTCTGATGGAGACTACAAATGTGGAGGTATGCAGGTATGGTCCACTGTTGTCACCATAAGGAAATTCGCTCTTAGAAATGCAGCCATCGTTGGAGTGCATGTAGACAGGAAGTGGCACAAAAAAACAAGCATTTTATTAAAATAAAAAAAATGTAATACACATTGCTTTAGCAAACTAACAGGGTTATTCACTAAAGGGTGAAGAGCTTGGAGGAGGCAGGAGAAGTGAACAATCTAGGACAACATATCTGAACTGGGAAGTGAGCTGAATTGGATATTATCTTTTCAAATCAGCTATGTTGTCCTAGATTGTTCACTTCTCCTGCCTTCTCCAAACTCTTCACCCTTTTTTGAATAACCCTGTAAATGTTATTCAGTAAAGGATTACATATAATTTAATAAAATATTCCTAAGGCCTGTTTCAATGGGCTTTAGGCTTGTGTCAATGGCATTGGTTTGACATCAGTTTGGGATGCTTTGGAGATGATTCATTGACAGGTGCATTTGACCTGCAGGACACCTCCTTCTGGTCTGCATTTGACCTGCTTCAAGTTGGTTTTGCATTCTCATTGACTTGTATGGCAATGCAAACCCACTAAAAGCAAACAAAAGCCTGTCCACACAGGTCATTAAACATTGTGGTATATTTGGTACTCCATCAAAAGTGTATTAAGTGCTAATCTAATTAGGTTGCTAATGTGTGCCACTGTAATTCTGCATAATGCTTTGTCATGTGACAACGAATAGGTGACCAATCACAGGCGATATATGGGACAGCATCACTGTGCCAGTTACTAGCACCTCTCTACGCTAGGTATTTCCTGCATAACTGCTAGATGAAATAGATCTTACAGGATGACATTTAGGGGTCTATTCACTAAGCTGCCGAAGGATCTAGCCGTAGCTTCGGCTGATCCTTCGGCTAGCTTTGACTCCAGGACCCCTTCGGTTCTACAGCCCTACAGCTCCTGAAGTTGGCCGAGCAGCTCAGTCGAGCCAAAGGTATATGCCTCGGCTCGAATGAGCCAAGGTGAAATCCGAAGCTGGCCGAACGGCCATTGGCCAGCCGACAGCCTGCTTCTGACAGCTGGGCGGAGCCAGTCGTCATCTCACGGCTGGCTCCGGCCACTTGCAGAGAGATCAGCATCTCTGGTTATCAGGTTACCAGGGACGCCATCTGTCATTACACACTGGGAAATCAGCCGTACAAGCCTGAAGTGAATAGCCGAACAGCGATCGGCTCACTTCACTTCGGGTCGTTTATTCACTCGGCTAGCAATGACAGCTTAGTGAATAGACCCTTTAGTTTGCTTAAGCACTGTGTATTATGGACAATTAACTTTTTTGATAAAAATACTGGTTTTTTATCGTTTTTTTTCAGTGCTCCTGGTCTCCTCCAGATTCCTTTATTGGTTGCACGTTGTTGCTCTGGACCTCCTTCTTGAAAATTACAGTGGTGGACCATAACTGCACAGTGCGTGTTAGCACTGCCACTTGTAGTCTTCTTCAGGGGCATTTGTGTGACTGCATAACAAGAAGAGCCTAGCAGGATAACCAGGTAATCATTTAATGAAATCTACTATGCAAAAAAGATTGAAAACAACTTTTGACATTACATTAACATGTTAAATATTATCTAAGATTTTAGTGACTGGTTTAACTATTTTACTTTTATGGGTCAGAAATGATGGGGGACAGAAAAAGACCTGGACCGATTGGAATAAGGGCCCTATAACAGATGCAACTGCTCTATGTATGCTATACCACTAGTAGTTGTTTTATAGCCTTGTTTACAGTTAAAATTCTATTTTATATTCTACATATAAAGTTCATGTGTTTATAGCAAGATCTTGTTCCACCTACCACAAATAAAAAAGATGGACAGGAATCCATTGAAAATGACAAAATAAATATCTACAGATGGTACTTAGTTGTAGTGCCCCCGAGCAGATACTCCCTGGACAGTGTGCAGTAACTTCCAATGAAATGTATGTGTTACTCTAGATACAACGTATGGTGGGAATTCACCTTGGGACCCCATCCTGGTAATACAAGAACACTAAACCCTTAGCCACAGTGTTGGCCCTGGTTTCCATTGCAGCTTGTATTATTCAGCTGTCCTTTGTTGAGTCTGCATGCAAAGAAGGTGTCTTCAGCTAGATAAATGTATATCCTGCAGCACCTAAACAGCTATATCCTTCATCAGCTAGATAAGAAGAGAACAGCTACATTATGGGTGCATGGATTGATTTATGTATGCGTCTGATGGAGCAGAACTGTTTCCAGGTACTTGGCTGATGGGAGGAACTCTATAGATAGAAATGTCTTCACACCAGCAAGTCAAAATAGGGAAGATAAATGTTCTTACTTTTAAGGTCGTTTCCATAGATGTGAGTGCTAAACCTTCATAAAGGAAGACAAAGCATCACTAAAAACTCTACAGAATGTTATCACATTGAGAGCAGTCATGTCCTTATCTAAGCAGACCATCCTAGCTCCTTGCTCTTGATGTTCCTGCCCATTCAGTAAACAAAGTCACTATCTGCATACCAACTGTTCCTGATTTCCAGTCCAAGGTATTGAAGGTTGATATCTAGAAATTGTTGTCCTTATATTCTGAACTAATCTCAAAGAGCACCCTGCCAGAAGGCATACTCACTTGTTGGCATGGGCACCTGTTTGTGTGCTGTCTTATGGTTTTTCAAGTAGAACTACAGCTGGCGATATGCTGTTACGCAGGGGTAAGTGTGTTTATAGGCACAGTGATAACGGTAGAAAGTCACCAGCACTCCAAAGAAGCATTGCAAATGTTTAAACTGAATATCCCTCCTTCCTGAGTTGCCCTGAGGAAGGGAACCCTGCAAGGTCTAGAATTGTTAGCATTTTGTGAGATTATGTATTGATATTAAAGACTTGAAATGCTTCTTTGGATTGCTGATGGCATTCTACTGTTACCATGGGGTTTTTACCTCCATTACGGTCACTATAAGCACCCCCTTGGAATATACTGTATCTGGTCAAGAACCGTCAGGTCTATGCAAAAACTATTCTGCATGTTTACAGGTCCATGCTTGCTGCTGACAATGATGCTAATCAGGTTATCTAAGCCTGCCAAGGCTTCATGCTGAATGGTCATCAGCAGTTTACCTTCAACCTGTGACTCGGATCCCTGCTTAACCACATTGTCGACCCCACTTCCTCCTTGACCTGTTTCCAACTATTACACTTCTGTTTATGCTTTGCACCTGCCACAAGCTCAGGCTTGCTTTTCCAACCACAATTCTGTCCACTGCTCCCATACGTCTCTGCCATGCTGTTGCCGACCCTGGCATGTTCCTTGGCCATGTTTCCATTTGTATACAGCGACTATGAAACTGCTTAACCCCCCTGTCCTTTGCAAGCTCACAGAACTTTAGGTGCACAGCAGAGGCTCCTGTCCTCCAACAGAGCACAAAGTCCAGAAACATTAAGCTGACACACCATCACAGATCATTAGCAAAAGTCTATTGTTTAAAAAACTGGATTTATATGCTTTTTTAAACAATAAATGTGACCTAAGCATCTGTGGTGGTGTGCCGGCTTCATCTTTTTGGATGCTTCAGTTTGTAACCTGTACCCGCCCGGTGTTACAGTGGCTGTATCCTTGGCTTTCCAACTTATCAAAGTCACTTGTGCCACTTTAACATTCCTGCACTGTCAGACCCACTATCTAAAGGTGCCTAGTATGGTGCAGCCCTTGTCACCTTAGGCTCTCTATACAGAAACATGACATTAAGGGGTCTAATTATCAACAATTTGCAAAGCCATTCACCCTCTGAATCTGTGTGAAAGTCATCTGTGAAAATAGAGGCAAAAAAACAAACATTCTTAGTAAATTTTCTTTTCAGGATGCATGCAATGCAATGTAATATAATGCCATACTATGGTCACTAGATGGAGCAGTTTTCCCCCCTATGCTTCTCAACTCCATCTAGTGGCCATTATGAGGTATTACATTATATTAAACATAAAAAGAAAATTTACTAAGAACGTTTCTTTTTTCTCTATTCACACAGAACAAATGTTCACAGAGATTTACACAGCGAATGGCCCTGCATATTGTTTATAAATAGATCCCTAACTGTGCCAAAAAAGATCAAATAATTTAATTTAAATAGGACTGGCTTTGTAAAAATTAGGGATGTACTGATATATCGGCCGCTGAAATATATCGGCCAAAAATGGCACTTTTGACATAATGCCAAAAGTGCAATTTTCTGGCCGATACAGCGGTGCATCCGTTCTTTCTCTCCTCCCCGATGGGCGCTGCTCTGGGTCCCAGCGGGGAGGAGAGAAACTGTCACAGGCGGCCGAGCGCCGCGGGAGGAGAGCGATGTGAGCGTCCAGTGTCTCTCCTCCCACACCGCTTAGCCTCCTGTCACAGATCAGAGGAGAGCAGTGTGGGCGGAGACAGCTTGCAGCGCTGTCCCAGGAAACTGAGCTCTCCTCCCTGCACCGCTGTGGCAGCGTGTCAGGAAGGAGAGCGGGTACAAGCAGTCAGTGATCGCTGAGTGTTTGTAAATAATTGAGGACATAGTATGTTTACTATATCCTCAATTATAAAAAGAATGGGAAGTGATCTACATCATCTCCTGTTCATTCATAGTTGTGATTTATAGTAAACACACTCTGTCCTCATGTTACGAATAAACAGGAACACTCAAAAAGGAATACTGTTCATTTATAACAGGGGGTGCAGAATAAGAGATTGATGACTCTGTGTCCTCAATCTCTTTTTCTATTTTAAAAGGGAAATATTAGGGGTCTGTTTAGACCCCTAATATTTCTCCAAAGCCCCTTAATGTAAAGTAAAAAATAAAAATATTTAATAAAAAAATTAATTAATAAATAAAAATAAATATAAACATTTTAATTGTTTATAAAAAAATAAATATAAATAAAATATCTGAAAAAATGTGAAAAAGTTAAAATAAAAAACATTTTCGGTTTCGTTTTTGGCCTGACATTTTGTAAAATTTCGGTTTCGTTTTAGTTTTGAAATTTACATTTTGGTGCACCTCTAGTAAAAATACAAACTTTATCGTGGTAGTTTGCTAAGGGTTGTCTGGAGATCAGTGTTTCACTCACTACTGTCTATTTTGTCAGTCACTGGGTTAAAAATTGGTAATACAATTGCAGTGCCAAGATCTTGATCCGGGTCTAGAATAATGAGATTTGGAATTTCCTATGTGAATGATTCAATTATAATGAATGCTTAGCAAAACTAAATAATTTGAAAGCTCCAAGTGAGTGCCCTAGTCTGGGTCTTGTCAGGTCAGAATTTATACAGTCAAGGCTCATCCAGCGAACATTTCAGGGAGGTGGACAGCTGGAGGAAGATGTAGTAACAGAATGTTCTTTTCTGCCTTGCCTGTGGCTAACTAACTTTCACCAAAACAGATTGATACATCTGGAAGATACACTAGGTGCTGAGGCATGACAAAATCCCTAAGCATGTATCCTTCGTGTATGTATGTCTTGAAGCTCAATTTAACTTTCAGTTTAAATCAGCGAAATACATTCCGGTTGAATCAAAACAAAATGTGTGCAAATTCTACCTTGTTATTTTCTTTTAAAAGTAGACACAACCTTGGTAGAAAAGCTTGTCCCCTGCCAGCACGCTGCACAGAAGGACCCTTGCTATGGGTGTAGAAGTCATGGTGTCTCTGCAGAGCTCTGACACGCCCCCTGTTGAATCAGACCTATAGGTCTACAGTCAGCAAAGCTCATGTTCCTTGCTAATTAAAAAGTTTTAGCCCCCAGGGGCATCTCAGACTGTCAATACTGCTTCACCACAGAGAGCAAAGGTCCCACTCTGCAGCATGATTTTTAGAGAACTTGGTTTCTGTGTCATTCATTGTATAAAGAGGAACTACAATCAAAATGCTTTTTTTTTTCTATTTTGGATAGAGTGGGGAAGTGTTAGAGTCTCCACCACCTGGAAGTTGATGGGATATATTAGGAAGCAAGTGAACACTTTGTCCTTGAAGCTGATGTGTTGGAGGAAGAAAAAATGGGCAAGTCTAAGAATTTGAGCGACTTTGACAAGGGCCAAATTGTGATGGCTGGACAACTGGGTCAGAGCAACTCCAAAACTGCAGCTCTTGTGGGATGTTTCCAATCTGAAGTGGTCAGGACCAACCAAAAGTGGCCCAAGAAAGAAAAATCAGTGAACCGGCAAAAGGGTCATGATGTACATGGGGAACAAAGGCTGGTCTGTGAAGTCCGGTGCAATAGTAAAGATACTGTAGCCCAAATTGCTGAAAAATGTAATCCTGTTTCCAATAGAAAGGTGTCTAAACACACAGTGCATTGCAGTTTGTTGCATATGAGGCTGCATAGCCAAAGACTGGTCAGGGTGCCCATGCTGACCCATGCCCACCGCCAAAAGCACCTACAAAGGGCATGTGAGAATCAGAAGGTGGCCCGGTCTGGTGAATCACATTTTCATTTGCATCAAGTGGATGTCTGGGTGCGTGTGTGTGCCTTACCCGGGAAAGAGATGGCACCAGGATGCACTATGGGAAGAAGACAAGCCGACGGTGGCAATATGATGCGGTGTGCAATGTTCTGCTGGGAAACCTTGGGTCCTGCCATTCATGTGCCACCTACATGTACCACCTACCTAAACATGTACCACCTACCTAAACATTGTTGCTGACCAAGTACATGTACCACCTACCTAAACATTGTTGCTGACCAAGTACACCCTTTTATGCAAACAGTATTCCCTGATGGCAGTGGCCACTTTCAGCAAGGTAATGTGTCCTGCACCACAGCAAACATGGTTCAAGAAAGGTTTGAGGAACACAACAACGAGTTTGAGGTATTGACTTGGCCTCTAAGTTCTCCAAATCTCAATCCGATGGAGCATCTGTGGAATGTGCTGGAAAAACAAGTCCCATCCATGGAGGCCTCACCTCGCAACTTACAGGATTGAAAGGATCTGCTAATGATGCCAGATACCACAGTATACCTTCAGAGGTCTAGTGGAGTCCATGCCTTGATGGGTCAGGGCTGATTTGGCAGCATAATGCTATAGCTTATCGGTGTATCTAAAAAACACACAAATAAAAACAAGATTAATATACCAATACACGGCTTTTGTATTTAGCCAATATTTGTTAAGCCTGAACTTCAGCTTTAACATTGTTTCCAATGTGTTCTAAGCATATCACTGAGAGTTTTTAACATGTGCTTATTCTGCTGCAGGTTTAAAACAGTAACTCTGCCCTAATTTGCTTGATACAATTTGTTTTTGCTTATGGCACTCTTTATGCAAATTCATATTATATGTGCACATCGACCTTTTTCTTCACCATGATTCTGCCAGTGATGAAACATACAGTATAATTATGGGAGTTTTATTGTTCTATCCCATTATCATGTTTTTTTTAAAAATAATGTCAGATCCTTTTAGCAATTATTTTTGTTATTGTGCGTTTTAATAGGATGATAATTACTTCTTATGCTGTGTTTGTAATTTGACAACATTATTGTTTTTTTATAAAAAGACTTCCTTTTAAAAAAAATTATTTTATAATATATGTTTTTTTTAACATATATTTTGTATTTTATCTGAAGTGTTATATAATTACTTGTAACGTTGATGAAGGGTGATGAAGTCCTGAAGTCTGAACTTCTAAAACGCATTGACCTTCTTTTTCTACTGATTATATAATAAAACATAGTTTTGGACTCTCTGATCATTGGTGTGGCGTCCTTACTGTTTTTTATATAGTTGGTCTCAGAGGCAGGCGGAGGTGGGGCTGGGCACCGAGTGAGATTCAGCCCGCCTGGCAGAGCTGCAGGTGGCTTGGGGCTGCCCATACTCCAGGGTTTGATAGAGGGATGACCCAGAGGCTGACCTGGGGGGGGCTTCAGGTAAGTGGAGGAGCACATGTGTGCAGAGAAAGGGACCCTGACAGCCCACCTGAGAGTCTCAGGTGGGTTCTGCAGGGTCTGTGGTGGGCTCTGCAGGGTCTCAGGTGGGATATGTGGGGTCGATGGTGGAATCTAGGAGGTCTCAGGTGGGCTATATGGGGTCTGTGGAGGGCTATGCGGGGTCTGTGGTGGGCTCTGCAGGGTCTCAGATGGGCTATGCAGTGTCTGTGGTGGACTATTTGGGGTCTATGGTGGGTATGTGGGGTCCTACGGTGGGCTGTGTGGGGTCTATGGTGGGTTCTACAAGGTCTCAGGTGGGCTATGTGGGAGTCTGTGGTGGGCTATGTGGGGTCTGTGTTGGACTATGCAGGGTCTATGGTGGGCTCTGCAGGGTCTGTGGTGGGCTCTGCAGGGTCTGTGGTGGGCTCTGCAGGGTCTGTGGTGGGCTCTGCAGGGTCTGTGGTGGGCTATGTGGGTCTGTATTGGGGTTTGCTGGGTCTGTGGTGGGTTATGTGCAGTCTATGGAGGACTTTATGGTGGGCTATCCATAATGGGCTCTGCAGGGTCTGTGGTGGGCTCTGCAGGGTCTGTGGTGGGCTCTGCAGGGTCTGTGGTGTGCTCTGCAGGGTCTGTGGTGGGCTATGTGGGTCTGTATTGGGGTTTGCTGGGTCTGTGGTGGGTTATGTGCAGTCTATGGAGGACTTTATGGTGGGCTATCCATATTCTGTGGTGGGCTATGAGGGGTTTGTGGTGGGCTTTTCAAGGTCTCAGGTGGGCTGTGCAGTGTTTATGGTGGGCTATGCATATTCTGTGGTGGGCTATGACGGGTTTGTGGTGGGTTCTTCAAGGTCTTAGGTGGGCTCTTCAAGGTCTCAGGTGGGCTATGCAGGGTCTATGGTGGGCTATGCAGGGTCTGTGGTGGGCTCAACAAGGTCTGAAGTGGGGTTTGAGGGGTCTATGGTGGACAATGCGGGGTCTGTGGTGGGCTCTACAAGGTCTCAGGAGGGTTATGCAGCTTCTATGGTGGGCTATGTGGAGTCTGTGGTGGGCTGTACAAGGTCTCAGGTGGGCTATGCTGGGTCACAAGAGATCCTTTACAGCCCACCTGAGACCCCGGCTCCGAGTTCCCGCCTTTCCTCATCTTCTCTGGAACACTTCAAGATAAGAGCAAGAGCTACAAGATTGGTTGTCAGGAGCAGGTTGTGAAGTTGCATGAAACGAAGGTCAGCTGCACATCTGCTTGCTTTTAATGGAGTGTTTTTTCAAGATTTCACAAGCAAGTTTTCGATGTGAGTGAGACCACATACAATTCTCTTCCATGGATGTAAACACTCAATTCTGCATTGCCAGATTATAAGGTGTTTGATGTTGATAGTCATGTGCTGTCAATCATGAGAGGGGAAGGTTAAACGTGGTCCCACAGGGCACACTGGCTTTAAGGGAAGCAGTGCAAAGCACTCTCTTCAAACACTTCTTATTAGCTCTGATGGCCATAATGATGTATCTCCTGTGGTGACCTCACAGGGCCTACAAAAAGGATTTCCACAGTTGCTGGACCAGGAATAAAGCACTGCAGACAGGAATAGGGTACATTATTAAAAAAAAACAACTATAAATGGACTTTATCAGTGGAAATACTTGAATGTCAATAACCTGGCCACGGGTTCATTTGTTGCTCCTAAATCCTAAATCTAACCTTAATGCTAGCTTTTGACCCTAATACTAACCTAACCTAATTCCTAACACTTTCGTAACCCCTTGTGCAAAAACTACATAAACAAAAAGAGTTTGGTCAAGAGCGGCACTGGATCTGAAGGATAAATCTAAGGTCCTAATGATGTGGAGGACTCTAGGTTTAGTAGTGTCAATGTAGCTCCGGAACCAGGGTATCCCTCTACCCAACGAAGGGCCTTAGGTGAAAACTTAGGTGAAAACTTAAGAAGAAAAGGAGCATCAAAAAGATGAATAGATGAGGTGGCTCGGGGTAAATGATTGTCTTCTATTATCAGTTGAATGCCAACTTGTTTTAGGCATAACAGAATCCCCCTTCTTCAGGGCTTGGACATGCAGGATTGTCCCTGATTTGGCAGAGGAAAGCATGGCTTCTATCGCAAGTCCAAGCCCTGAAGAAGGGGATTCCCCCAAAACACACTGGCTTTCAACTTATAATAAAAGACAATTATTTGCACCTAGCCAACTTAGTTATTCATTTTCTTGGCAATTCTTTTCTTCATCACCTTAGTTTTAACCCTTTGTGCCGCATATGTACCTGATCTGGCCCAGAGCAATCAACACTAAAGGATAACTGCTCCTTGCTACATAGTAACAGAGCTGATATCAAATGATTTACCCTTATTGGACTAATCAGATGTATTGCCTTTTGTTAACTTTATACTAAAACCTTCTCCTTCTTTGTAATAATATTGTCCTGTTTACCTTTCCCATGCACCGCTAGTTTGTATAATAGGCCAAAAATTCTTCCGCGTCGTGCCAATATGCCATTTAGAATTTTAAAAGCAGTAAAGAAACCATTTCGGAGATTTATAGTGGCTGGCTCTGACATTTTCTCAGATATACGCACTTTTAAGTGAGTTTTAGTTCAGATATCAAATGGATTTCGCGGGAAAAAGTAGTTCAGAGGCTACATTTCTCCTACAGGTGACGTACACAAGCCGATCGTCAAACAGCATTTTAAAAATATGTCTTTTTAATGACAGAAGAAAAGGAGTTCTAAAATCGATAAATCTGCTTAATGTGAGTTTAAAGCCAATGTAAAAAAGTTTAAAAAGTGAACGTGCCTGTGGAGTATCTGGTGATTTAGCATTTCAAATGTCTGGAGCACGCGGAAAGCTTGCTGGCAAAGAAAAAAGTAGGACAAGATGGAGAAGGAGCTTATGGGGCAAAAAGTGTGGGGTTAAGGCATGCAATGGCATGTGGTCAAAAAAAGTGATATGGATGACAAGCTTGGAACCCGAATATAAATAGGTGAGAGCATAGTGTAACTCTAACCAAAACCTTTTTTAAGAGTATGGAATGGTTACAATCTCTGTTTACAGGACCATCCTTATAGTGAGGCAGCCGGAGGCGGTCACCTCAGACGGCATCTCATTAGGGGCAGCAGGTGTAGGAGGGCAGTAGAGGGGCAGCCACAGTGCCCCAGTTTGTTAGGAGCTCTTAGCAACCTGTGATGCTCTGTCTGGCTCTCTGTCCTGCCTAGCTCACTGATGTCACTGGTTGCCAGGAGCTTGGAGGGACGCCAGCCAGAGCATCCCACTCAGCTCCCTGGCAACCAGTGATATCAGTGATCTAGGCTGGACAGGACAGAGAGCCGCTGACAGCACGGTGTAACACAGCCAATCCGACCCACTGCCTCTGCCGCATACCACCCCCCCCCCCCCCCCCGCAAAC
>NW_017307570.1:38725-61567 GCF_000935625.1 Nanorana parkeri
AGACATCCCCCCCCCCCCCCCCAGCATTATCACCAGTGCCCGTCGCCAAGACCTCATCCCCAGCATCTATCAGCAGTACCCATCACCCCCCCCTCTCTACCGACTTATATGGCATATAGGGTAGGGACGTCCCTGTCTGTTTATGATGCTGTCTATGCTCCCACTGTGGAGATTTACCTGCACTTCCTGTCAACAACAGGAAATATGTAAAAATATCTCCAATATTAGGGCAAATTGTATCTCTGATAGTGAATATGCTCATTAAAGATTTGCCCTCTATTCCTATGACAACTGTAAACTCATGGTTCCCCACCAAAATTCTCTCCTGGTGACAATGGTCCCCAGGACAAATAATGAGATGAGATATCTTCAGTGGGAATACAGACATCAATGAAAACCTGACCCAATCTCGCTATTTTCCTCAGCACAGGATTTTTTGTTTTTCTGAGCTCCACTTCTAACATAGGATAGGTTCAGCCTGCACCCGGGTGACACCATTGGAGGGGTGACACCAAAATGACTGTCACGCGCTTTAAAAAGTCAGGCACTCGGTCATGGACCTAGAGTCTGACAGTTGCACGAGAGAGGAGGGGACCCGGCGACATACCTCATCCCGCTGGGTGAACGTCCCCTCCTCTCTCTGTCAGCGTCCATCACCAAGATGGCCGCTGGCAGGTAGCACCAAAATGGGTGCGCATGTGCGTGACGACGTCGCGCGTGTGCATGATGATGTCACAGAAGGGTTTCACCCGGTACCTGCTTGGCCAATACTGAATAAGTGTACTTAGCATTTAGGCGTAAGGTCGGCTTTAATGATTCAAAGACAGATAAGCAACTAAACTAGAAAAAATAGTTTTAGGAGGAGCTGACCTTTAACCCTTCTGACTTTCCAGGGCACATCTGTCCATTTTGGAGCAAACTTGTCATTTAAAATACGTCTGCAGTGCAATAAAGAACTTTAGCTTCAACACATCAACCACTTTACACATCAGCTGAGGTTTTTTTTTAATGCAAAATATAATTACAACCTGTTAGAACGATCAGGCAGAGTAATGTATTCATTTATTCAACAAGCTCAGGTTTTTTTTTCTTTATTCTAGACCTCACAACCCAATCACACAGTGAAGTTTAATTTCTAGTGTCACTCAAAGTGATAAAAGCATAATAAATGTGACAGCCTGACACTAGTGAGTGACGAGTGTTCAGAAGAGGATGGCTGACGGCGTGACCAGGAATCCTCTCCTTTCCAGAAGAGCTGATTTCGTCTTTTTTTTTTTGTGTAGGATTGACAATTGTGCTGATTGCACCTGTGAATTACATTTATTTAATTAGTGGAGGATTTAAAGAGCACACTGCCTAAATTAAAGCGGATGCGATATCTTACAGTATGACATTTCATTTGATATATAAATGTGTATCTCAAATGATTGTCTTTTAAAAAGAAATACCTGTTTTCTCCTTCTTTATACCCTTTATTGCACCTCAGCACTGCTGATCTTCCACGGCCTCGTTTCAGCCACTTTCTGCCCACATGCACTCTGGCAATGCCTGCTGCGTGGCCTTTCTCACGGCTGGTTTCCAACAGTGGACCATGCCTGTATAATGAGGGTAGAAACAGCCACTTCTAGTCTCTTCCAGAAGCCCCTGTGACATGGCGACAACACAAGAGCAGAGTTGGCATATAGGGGCAGAGAGCAGCCTACAACAGGAAGTGCCTTCAAGGCAGGATCACCAGTTTCTATTTAAAGTGAACCTGTGCCCAGAATAGGCACATTATTTACACATTCTGAACAAGCAGCATGAGTACTGTAAAGCCAGCCCTCAATCACCTCCGTAGCTATACACATTATGGAAAAAAATAAATTTTCAAAGTTCACAACACAGACACTGAACTCTCAGGTTTTTTCTATCAGAACAGATCTTGATTTGGCTGTTAAACCAGCAGCTGACAAGCTAGAAGCTTTCCTATCACAGCTTAATACAAATTTCAAGCTATAGAGATTGTAGTCCTCATACATGATTTCTCCCATTAAGCCTTGATAAAGGGGGTGTTTTTGGATCCCCCAAAGGCACTGGCTATTCTACTCGATTGTGCCCTGACTCCAATTCCGACATCTAGCCCTTTATTGTAAACACACACCAAGGGACTTAAAGGAGAACTATGGGGTTAAGGCTTTTCCCCATAGTTCTCCTTAGGGTAACGGGAGGACACAAACTAGCGTCCTCCCGTCACCCTAGGCTCAGTATACCACGAGCTGTAGCTTGCGGTATACTCAGGCGCCGCAGCTGAAGCGGATCCCGAAAATTGTGCCGGGATGGAAAGGGTGCAACAGATTCCTCCATCTACACTTAACTGTGTGGATTGAGTAATCTCCACCTGGGCCAATCTGTTGCACTTTTTCCATCTGACCACAGAAAATCTGCAGATAATTATAAGGTGTATGGGCACCTTTATTTATAAAGCAGTGAATCTGACATTCATCAATCATTACAGGTGAGTTATCCTGGTTAATGTATTTTAAATGGCAGTGATTGATTCACCATTAGTGAATGTTTTGGAAAAGTTAATTCATTATTTTATATATACCCGCAACTTCAAGACTTTAAGGCTTTGTTGTAATCCTGCAAGTTTACTAAACAGGGAACATTTGAAAGAAAATAATAGAATTTCTATAGTCTCTCTGATGAATTGATTTCCCTTCACAATAGGAAGTGATAAAAAAATCCCTAAAATCCCCTTCCTAGAGAGCTGTCACCAGAACAGATGTCCCTTTTCCCCTCTCCTCTCGTTTCATGGGCAGCTGTCACATTTTGGATTTCTCGTCACTTTCTGTCTCCTGAGGACAAAGAGGATGAATCTCCCCACCAAGGACATTAAAGGCAATAAAAACATGACAGGGGTTTTAATCATCTCCCACGCCCAAAGCTCAAAATAAAAAAGGCTTGGCATTAGATATGCTTTAAACAATAAGTGTTGTGAAATTTGAGGCTAATTTTGTGGAATGTAATTTTGCATCTAAATAATTTTCAGCCAAATTACTCTCCACTGCTTATTGCTATTGGCCAGTGAAGTCAGGGAGAAGTCATTACTTCAGATCATTGATCCTAGTTGCAGCTCTTTGCTTGCCTTTAACTGACCCTAGGGGTACTGTTCCTCTCACTGACACCAATGATGGGGCACTATTTTTCCCACTGATCCCAACAATGTGGCACTATTCCTCCCATTGATACCATTGATGGGGTACCATTCCTACCACTGACCCCAATGATGAGCACTATTGCTCTCACTAACAACAATGATGGGACACTGTTCCCCCCAGTGCTACCATCGATGGGACATTATTTCCTCTACTGATATCAATGATGGAGCTTTCCCCCCCTCACTGATAGCAAAGATGGAGCACTATCCCTCCGCTGATACCACTGATGGGGCACTATTTCTCCCAGTGACACCAACAATGGGGAACTATTACTCCCATGGACACCAATGATGGGGCCCTTTTACTCCCACTGACCCCAGCGATAAGGCACTATTCCCCCCCATTGACGCCAACAATGGAACACTATTCCTCCCATTGATACCAACAATAGGGATCTATTCCTCCCACTGACACCAATGATGGGGCACCATTACTCCCACTGACCCCAGCGATAAGGCACTATTCCCCCCATTGACACCAACAATGGAGCACTATTCCTCCCATAGACACCAATGATGGTAACTCCTCCTCCTATTGACACCAACAATGGGACACTATTCCTTACATTGACCCCGATAATGGGGCATTAAAAGTACCCCCACTAACTCCGGGCACTGGGGTTTTTTTTTTAACTCCTACTGCTCACCATCTCTATGGGCATTTTCAACTCCCACACAGTCTGGACCCCCTAAGGTCTGAAGGACATTGAATTGGCCTGGTGATTAGAAAGTTTCAGGACCCCAGCTCCAGATCTTCATATTTTTTCCAGCTCCGTGACTCTGTCAGTACTGAAGGGAGAGGATTAGCATGAACTAGCATTCAGAAGATTGTTATCAAAGACCGCCTATGTATTTCTCTTATAACAAAGATTCCCTTCTGATATTTTTCCATTTAAATCTATGTACGTAGCTGATTTGTCTCCTGTCCTTCTACACAAAGTCATAACCTCAATATTCCTTGTACATGACAAAAAGAAAGTGACTCGTTGTCGGCCACCATCACGTATTTTGAAGAACCGCGGCACAGCCATTGATGTATTATAATTAAAAGCTTTGCCGTTGTGTCATGTAAGCTTCTACTTCACAAGGATTAGAAAACACATTATGCAACATATTTTTTTTTTTTCTTCCTGAATGTTTTGTGCTTCATCAAACTTCTTTGTCTCTGCGTATTACAGCTAATCTTGCATTCACAAATAGCTACAAGAAGGTGAAGTAGACCAAGTAATTATTCATTGGCTACTGTATAATTATAAATACATGTTGTGCTGCATGTTATTGTTATAATAAAACGCATTAAAGTCACCTCTTTACCTCGACTGCTGTTATTATCTTATGAACAGATTCTCAGTGTTCCATGATACAGGTATTGCTTCGTTCTACTACTCTTTACATCTGCTTGTTCTTTGCGGTCTGTGGAACATGGTTTTATCTATTTAGGGTAATATATTTATCAAATCTGTTCACTATTAGGGCAGTAAAAGTGGACCTACCAGTAACTTTAGACGTTTGCAAAAATAAATCCCTAACATGTGACAATATACTAAAAGGGCATAGATCAACCTTTCATAATTAAAAATGAGCTTTAGCTGTTCTGTCTCAACCACCAATTTATGTATTTGCACATTTTATAACAATAGCGATTTGATAAAGCAGGGGGCATGAAGATGCAGAAGCATGGCACCACACCACTGAATAAACCACGAAGAACATAAGAAACAACTTGGCACCTCGAAAGCCCCAAGTTGTTTCTTATGTTTTTTTGTGATGTGTTTGCACATACCTTCCTGAGACTCGTCTGTATCAATAGTATAGGATGGAGATCATCAGCACTGACATGTGATCACTATGTCACCCTGAAGAAGGGACCCTGCGTGGCCCCGAAACATTGGCTAAATGACGCTGGTGACATGTTTCTTCAATAAATAAGCAAAAGAATCTAACGCTTCTGACTGAGTGCTGGTGATCTTCACCTTCTACGATTTGGGAATACACGGCGCCATCCGTGCAGTCACTTTGAGCACCACGAGCGCACGCAATTTAAGGCTTGACATGTTTGGTATCTATTTACCCGACGTGACCCCATCTTTTAAATTTCACCCAAAAATTGGGTATTATATTCTGTTTCTGTCAACTAAATTTAGTTTGAGTGTGTTTTAGCCTAAAAATACTGGTTTGATAAACATTTGCACTAGCATTTTTGTATTCTACAGGGCCTCTGCTATCAGAGAATATATCATTGTTTGGGGGTATGAAGCTGTTTTCTAGCCAAAAATTCAGATTTTATCATGTGTGTTTGTGCAAATATCAAGAAATTACTACAGACAGCAAGTGGTTAAATAAAAGAAATAAGAATCTTGTTTGCTCCAGAAGCTGAAGATTGGCATTCCACGCTGTCTGTGATCCAACAGGACACCCGTCACTGATTCATCCAGTTTTACTCTCCCTAGATTCTATGGTGCACTCATGTTTCTAGCCCTCAAGTGCATAACTTTACATTTGTCAACATGAAATGTGATCATCGCCTGTCTCGAATGACCGGGAAGCAGTAATGCTCAACCAGGCACTTTTGATCTTGCCATGATAACAGCACACATGTCAATAGCATGTCTGAGGTTTAAATAGCAGAGTCGGCAACTGAATATTCACTAAGGAGGTTCTAATCATTGGAACCTAATCTGGTACACCTGATTCCAATTTGACGAATCCGTGGTGATAAATGTAGGAGTGTACCTCCTCTTTCCACATGACAAATCTTCATTTTCATTAAAGGACAACTGCAGGCAAATACAATCTTAGCCCTTGCAGTGGGGCTACCCGATCTGCAAGGGTAAAATGCTCGTTTTGTCTAGGGAAGTAAAAAAAAAAGCTATACTCACCCAAACTGCGATACTGGCTGACTCCTACACCGCTCCCTCAGCCTGTGTCTCCCCCTCTGCTCCAGTGGTCTAAGGTCAAGTGAGTCGATGTATAGAACTTGAGGATGCCAAGAGGAGGAGCAGAGGAGGAGACAGGCTGGAGGGAGCGATGTAGGAGCAAGCCAGGACTGCAGTTAGGGTGAGTATAACATTTTTTTTTAGCTCCTGTAGCCACAGCCTTTGGGGAATTGCAATCCAGAGAACTCACTCTATAACAGTACTTACCCTGGCTGTGTACTTCAGCTCCCATAAGCACTTTAGCATTGCTGAGAACTGAGCCAATCAAGTCTCTGTTACAACATAAAGTCTTAAAATGGCAATGCTCTTAAAAGGGCAATGGCTATTAATCCTATTAATCCCTCTACATGCTTTAGACCAGGGGCGCCCACAATATTTCGTCTGGAGATCTACTTTTCAAATGACGAGCTCAATGAGATCTACCAACGAAAAAACACCTGCATTCAGAAGCGGTAGAGGGTGTGATGGTACATTGAAGTCAATGGCACCGCAGCCAGGCACTGCAGGCAGGCCACTCGCCCGCAGTGCGATCACCTGCACCTGGAACCCAGGCACATTAGTGCCTGCGTTCCAGTCCAGTGCGATCCGGAAAAATGCTGGAAGCACTATTTTTGCAGATCGCACTGGGCTGGAATGCAGGCACTAATGTGCCTGGGTTCCGGGTGCAGGCGATCACACTGTGGGCGGGGGGGCATGCCTGCGGTGCCTTTGACTCCAATACAACCCCACACCCCCTCCCGCCCCTGAACGCAGGGAGTCGGCCGGCTTACATTCCAGTCCTAGAGGCCCCGGAATCTTATCCTCCCGTGGTGCTCGTGTGGCCGACGTTGCACATGGGGAGAGGTGTCCTGCCCCTTTCCATCGGCGGCATCTAACACATTCAACCGGCAGCTGCACGAGCACCGCGGGAGCATAGCCATAGCCAGCTCCTTTTGCGCCTGAGGCAAGAAAAAAACTGTCCGTCCCCCCAACAGGCATGTAATGTCACCCAGCGACCTTTTTTAAAAATGTTTTACTATTTTTTATTTTATTTTTATTACTTCTTATTTTATTTTTTCATTTTCATTTTTTTTTTTACTGTTAGGGGGGCTTTGGGGAAATATTAGGGGTCTAAACAGCCCCCTGATATTTCCCTTTTAAAATAAAAAAAGAGATTAAGGACACAAAGTCCTCAATCTCTTTTTCTGCAACCTCTGTTCTAAATGAATGGAAAGCACTCAGTACAGAGGCTTCCCATTCATTCAGAAGATATTTTACTATCAAGCAGTTTCTGAATGGGGAGGAGCCTCTACAGAGTGCTTCTCCCCATTGAGAAACTCATGAATGAACAGGAAGTGATGTAAATCACATCCTGTTCATTCATAACTGGGGACACATAGTACTATGTGTCCCCAATTATTTACAACCACTGGAGTGATCAGCTGATCGGTTCAGTGTTTGTCCTGCACAGAGGACTGGTACACATCACTGATATGTGCAGATCCTCTGCTGCTCAGCCACGCACACGGGGGCTCAGCTTCTCCCATGGATCCCCCCTGCTCTCCTGGGCAGAGGCAGCGGGGGATCCGACACAAAGCACTTTAGCCGCGGGTGGAGGGGGCGGAGCCTCTGTCACAGAACTAAGGCCGAGCGGTAAGGGGAGAGAGAGGCGCCGGCTGTCAGATCCAGACCGAGCGTCTCTCTCTCTCCTCACCGCTCGGCATTAGTTCTGTGACAGCGGTTTCGTCCTCCGCCCTCCCCAGCCGCAGGTTCCTTCACTTCTTCTTGGATCCCGCTGCATACAGATGGGGAGAGCAGCGGGGATCCAGAGAAGTCCCACCGGCGGGAGGAGAGGACATCGTGATCTACCAGTGATCGCTATGCGATCACTGGTAGATCGCGATCGACCTTATGGGCACCCATGCCCTAGACAAAACAAGCACTTAACCCTTGCAGTGCAGGGCTAGTCCCACTGCAAGGGTAAGATTTTATTTACCCGGAGTTCTGCTTTAATGAAAATGCAGATTTGTCATGACGAAAGAGGAGGTACACCCTTACATTTATCGCCACTTCATTTCATGGTATTAGAATCAGTTGTACCAGATTAGGTTCCAATGATTAGGACGTCCATAGTGAATATGCAGGTACAAACTATGTTATTTAAATCTCAGACATCTAGGGACTGGAGTGATTTTTTCTATTGTGTGGTGTCACCATGGCAAGATCCAAATTGCTCTCTAAGGCTCTCAGAAAGAAGGTTGTGAATGCCTATGGAAAGTCTTGTAAGAGGTTTTTAAAAAATCACCAAATTAATCAATCATTCTACTGTAAGGAAGGTAATATACAAGTGACATTTCCAGGACGGGCTGGTCCAGAAAATTAATTTCAAGAGATGACTGCTGCTAAAAGAAGTCTCCAAGAACTCCAAAATTACATCTCACAATATTACAACAGTTGCACGATTATTCACAAAAGGGTGAATAGTTTGTAGAAGGCAGGAGAAGTGAACAATCTAGGACAGGGGTAGCCAAACTCTGGCCCCCCAGCTGTGGTAGAACTACAAATCCCATGAGGCATTGCAAGATTCTCACAGCCACAGACAAGACTCCTGGAGAGAGATGCCTCATGGGATTTGTAGTTTCACCACAGCTGGAGGGCCAGTGTTTGGCTACCCCTGTTCTAGGACAACATAGCTGATTTGGAAAAATTCTCCCGTTCAGCTCACTTTCCAGTTCAGCTATGTTGTCCTAGATTGTTAACTTCTCCAAACTCTTCACCCTTTTGTGAATAACCCTGTTGGTGTCAAAGTGCATTCACCTATAATCAAGAAAAGATTGCACAACTTTAACCTACATGGGAGGTGGGCCAGGAAAAAAAAAACATTGCCGCCCGTCTTACAAGAACTTTGAAGCAAAACTACAGTATGATATTGCACATAAGGAAAAGATCAGGCCTTTTGGAACAATGTGAAGTGGACTGATGAATTAAAGATAAAGTTGTTGTGCAAAAGTAACAGTAGACAGCATTCCATGAAAAGAATCTTATACCAACTGTGAAGCATGATGGTAGAAATGTTATAGATTGGGCTGCTTAGGGTCGGGGCAGCTTGCAGTCAAGTAGTCACAAAAAGGGGCAAAAACAGCTGCACTGATTTACATTTATGAACTATACAAAGAAACAGAGGTTTTTTCTTTTACTTTAACACCGCTATTTGCCAGGACAAATTTGAAATCCACAGAGGTTGCAACTTCGAGCATGAAGGGACTCCCTACCCACGTTTCACACATATGGGCTTAGTTGTCATGCTGGAAGTTGCAAACTCCATGGATTAAAACTTGGTGAATATCGGTGTGCTGCCTTTTTTTTCTTTAAACCTGATGTATTAGCAACTGAAAAGCATTACAGATCTAGAGCCACATGATCTGCTCTTCCCAGCTCTGCGCTTTGTTTATGTGGTTCAGCTTCAGTGCTTGAATAAACTTTGTATCAGAGACAACTTTGATGATCAAAGTATAAAGTTTCTCAATGTTGTCTGACATAACATCACCTTAGTTTTAGCAGAGTTTATGAACTCAGATCTCAAAATTCACTTGCATGCTATAATATTGAGCTCCCTCCAGGCAAAAAAAAAACCAAACAAACCCTGAATCCAGCCCTGATCTACAGTATCTATAACCACCTGCAACTGCCCAACGAATTCTGTATGCTATGGTAAAAACCTTGTTTTCACAAAATGAACCCCATTTAAAGGAACTGTAACTAATATTGCGATTTGAATTACTAGTTTAATATATTTAGAAGGTTGTGTTGTTACGTGCATTCAATGATTGGAATAAACTGCACCTGCGTTCATCCAATCCACCGCAAACTAAATGTATGTTGCAATAGAGGAGTAAGGGCGTGTGTCAATGATCAAATGCAGCTTGCTTTCAGGCGCATTCCGATCCTATTTGGCATCAATCTGAGATGCTCCTGAGAGTAAACTCGGAGTCAAATCTTAAAAATCCATTTAAGTACCCTAACTATTAACAAAAATGTGTCTTATTTGTGTATCACTCGGCTGTAGATCCTCAAATCATCTCTGAATTGGTGCTGACACTGTCCTTCCTTCTGGAGGGGGGCTACTTTTGTTCCCCATTGTCCCTGTGTGTGCTGTAATGTAGTGTGTACAATCTCATGTTTAGTTTACTCATTTGTATTGAGATTTTGTATTGAGATTGTAGTCCATCATGGGAGTGAGCTTGGAGCGGAGACTACTTTACAACACACACAGGGACCATGGGGAACAAAAGTAGCCCCCCTCCAGAAGGAAGGACAGTGTCAGCACCAATTCAGAGATGATTTGAAGATCTACAGCTGAATGATACACAAAGAAGATACATTGTTGTTAATAGTTAAGGTACTTGAATGCATTTTTAAGGTTTAACTCCTGAGTTCAGTGTTACTTTAAGGACTTGTGTGCCGGTGTGTGTGCCCAGAGAGTGTTCACTCCTTCCTCCCCATGCCTAACAAGGTTCCATTGGCTAGATCATTCAAGCTACCAAACACCGGACCGTTCCTGGTGATCCCACTGCCTCTGCTGGGCATGGAGGGGAGGGAGTGAATGCATTGCTGATGTAACAGTAAGGGGTAGGGCCTGAGGTAGCCTCTGTCTACATATGGCACCGTTGCCAAACAGCACATCCAGGTCTCACTTTTCCTCTGTGTCCATTAACCAGTACAGCTTAAACAGCAACCCATCCTCAACTTCAACCCGAACAATGTAATCCTTGCCATCTCGACAGCAAGCCCCTTGACCTCCCAAACTGTGCAATACTTTGGAACCTACAAGCTCATAAAGCCATCCTTACCTATCCCAGTTTGTGTCCTGCTGTGTAGAAGACTACAGGTAGCTAAGGAAACTAAAGCCTGTGACACACTGCATGCAAAGCCGCAAGCAGCAAAGAAAACCTGCAAGGTGCGGACGTTGGCATGCAGTGTGCGAGAGCTTGAATAGCTGAGCGTGGCTAGATGAAAGACTTCATTTTCAGCCAATTGTCTCACATGTAACAACTCAATGAACATTGCATCCTAGTGCGTGGGTTTATATGGGTGAGCCGATTGCCTGAAGATGACATTGTTCATCTTGGCACGTTCAGCTACGTGAGCCCTCGGAAGCTGACGCGCCAGAGTGACAGTTGCAAAACACACTGCACGTGAAGGTCCGCGTGCCGCAGCTTCTGTTTGCTTTGTTCTGTTTCCTGTGCAGTGTGTCACAGACTTTATAGGTTCTGCTGTGCAAAAGGCTGCAGGAAGCTAATAAGCCCTTCTGTGCAGAAGGATAGGAAACTAATATGTCCTGCTATGCAGAAGGATAGAAAACTAATATGTCCTGCTATGCAGAAGGGTAGAAAACTAATATGTCCTGCTATGCAGAAGGATAGAAAACGAATATGTCCCTCTGTGCAGAAGGAAACAGGAAGCTAAAAAGTCCTGCTGTGTAAAAGGATAGAAAACCAATATGTCCTGCTGTGCAAAAGGATACAGGAAGCTAATAAGTCCTGCTGTGCAGAAGGATACAGGAAGCTAATAAGTACTGCTGTGCAGAAGGATACTGGAAGCTAATAAGTACTGCTGTGCAGAAGGATACTGGAAGCTAATAAGTACTCCTGTGCAGAAGGATAGTAAGCTAACAAGTCCTGTGCAGATGGATACAGGAAGCTAACAAGTCCTGTGCAGAAAGATACATGTAGCTAATATGTCCTGCTGTGCAGAATGATAGAAATGATAGGAGGCTAATACGCCCTGCTGTGCAGAAGGATACAGAAGGCTAATAAGAGGAAATATTGGGTCATTATATCAGCAGTATTTACACTGCCTTGCAAATATTTAATTCAAGGAAGGCTTGGGTGGAATTAACAAACAGTAACCTTTAGCAGATGCGTGAACTTTCCCCTTAAATAGTGGGCATAGAATGCATTTGTCTGACTCACTGCACATAGTAAAACATGTTTAATAATTTCCAGAGGTTCCAGTTTAAACTGTTGGGTCACAAAAAGTCCACTTGCATTGAACTTTAACAAATTTCTTCTTATTTATCTTTATTAATTTGAGCCAAGAATGAACTTCCTGAAGAATAAAACTTGCAACTTTTCTAGTTCAAAGCGGCGCGGCATTATTTGCTGCGGTTTAATACAGCTTAGTCAATCTCAGCTTTCGTAGCTCATAAGCCTGTGTGTTGGTTTTATTTTCTTTCTCCCTTAAACTTGTTCTGTTTAGAAAGATAAAATTCCAGTTAAAGCAATCATTGTAAGCTCGGCATTGTCTCGTTAAAGTCTCAGAACACTGCAGCGTAGGCACAACCAGCCTGATTGCAGCATTTGTGAATTAAAGATAACTTTAATCTTCTGCATTGCAGATTTATGAAATATTACTGTTAACGTATGTCTCGGGATGAAGAACAAATCGAGTTTGTGGAAACAATGCCGGCGGAAAGAAACCTATAGATTACCGCGGTCCTCGGCGTGAAGCAAATTGGGTCTAATGCCATGGAGTTGGCAAGGGAGGGTGAAACGTTTAAGTAAAATGTGCTTTATTTCACCACATTAGAGTATAATGCGTCCTTCTCCAGCAAAGCGCCTTAAAAGATTCTGCACTTTGTGTGGCCTATATTTTTATATATCAAAGCGAATTACTTGTCACTGGCTTTTTGCAAAATGATTACTTAAAGAATATGTCAGCTCAAAAGTAAAGGTTAGCCTATTTCAGGGTCAGCCTGTTTTATCAAATCCAAAGGCAAGAGTGCCAACCAATTGGGCATTTTCTGCCTGTACAAATAAAGAGTACTTCAAGGGAATGTTTAATGGTTTTGTACATATTTTCTTTGCTTTTTATGGTCAGGACTGAAAAGAAGATTGAAAAAAATATATCTTTTTTTTGTTTTAGTCAGTTAAAGTGTGTGTCTAGCCAAAACGTTTCATTTTATATTTGAGTGGAGTAGACAAGATTTAAAACCATCAATGCAATTTTACTGTCTGTGACCATTTTAAGTGACACTAAACTCCAAGCTCACTCGCAGAATGGACTACAATTTGAATACAAGTTATTAAACTAAACATGAGATTGTAGTCCATCACAGGAGTGAGCTTGGGTCGGTGGTTACTTTACAAAACACACATGGACTATGGGGAACAAAAGTAGTCCATTGGCGCTCGTGCCCCTCTTTTCCTTACCACCTCCGGTTTTACTATCAGGGGTGCCCAGGCAAGAGTAGCAAGAGAAGGCCCTCCTTGTCATCTCAGACGTAGGGTACATGACAATTTACACTTTAAAGGACCGCGAGCTGCTGCTCGCGGTATACTGAGACACCGCAGCTGAAGCGGATCCCAACAATTATGTCTGGATCCGCCCAGCTGCGTGACTGACAGCTGGCTCGGCCTATCTAGAGGCAGATCCAGCTGTACCCGCCCCCTTCCCCGTCCGTTCCGCCTGTCAGCGCTGGCAGATCGGAGGGGAGAATCCAGCCCCTCCCCTGTCAGGGCGGAGAGCCGTGACAGGATCGAGAGGTGAGCGAACGCCGGTATGTGTTCGCTCACCTCCCGATCTACTGAGCCAACCTGTGACAGTCTCATTGTCACAGGTCGGCTAGAACTATGAGGGGAGTGAAAAGCACTCACCTCATAGTTCTCCTTTAATAGGAAATATTCAATTTTTTTTTCTCATTTTTAGACAGTAGATATCACTCCCAAGTTTCTTTTACGTTTTTTACTTTCTCCTTACCTCCTGTTGTAAAAAGCCTCTAGAATGCAGAGATCAATAGCTCAAGCTAAATTATACACATACAATTGCTTACGTCAAAGCAGTGAAAAGAAGATAGAAAACATCAGCTTAAAAACTTACAAACTTTACAAAAACAACTACATTGACCTAAAGCCATTACAGTTCTTCTTTGCATTTAACGAGTGAGAACATGAGGCATCCTGGGTGATTCTCACACTCTCGTGTCTAATTAGGTCAATTACCCCGTAGGAGGTATTGTAATTTGGAACTGCATTACTTTACACTGAGTAATTAACTTAATCAAAGCTTATTAAAGCTAAACAATGAAATCCTATTGGTTAATTCAACCTGAACTCCAGGCAGATATAAAGGACAAAATTAAATGCAGCTCTGTATTCATTAATACATCATTACAGTTTATTTTACTTTAAATGTAACTAGTGTAAGGACATGATTTTGACCTGGTATCAACTTCTTGCAACCCCCTATACAGCAGAGCTCTGATCGAGTGAGAGAAGGCAGGACTGGAAGCAAATTAAGTTTGTTGCATGCATATGTGCGGACAAGAAACATGTTGATAAGAGGAGAGAACAAAGTGTGCAGAAGGATGACCTCACCAGGCTACTGCTGTTCTTTCACTGTCCAGTCAGAAGGCTCAGGGTGGGAAAAAGACATCTTAATATTTCTTAAATGTCAGTGGCATCATCAGCCTGGCTCTGCTGTGTGATGGGGCTATGTACATCTCAGAACCAGATGGTCAGAAATACAAATACTTTGGCAGGCAAAACAGTTGTCATTTATGCATTTCCATTCTAAAAAAAGTTAGCAGATCAATTAGAATAAGACAATGAGTAGATATTTGAAGATGACTATTTGCACATCTGTCCAATTTGGTGTAATCTGGTTTGTGTGAACCAATGGGCACATTTCTCACTGGACAGCCCAACACCACACATGCAGCCCCGGAGCCGGCACGAGACTGACACCCGTCCATTCAGCTCACCACCCACCCTTTCAGGCCGACACCCACCCACTCAGCCCGTTCAGCCCAGCACCTACCTGCAGAGCCCTGGAGAGACCCACATGCAGCCCTGGTGAGATCTGTATTTAGCTCTTGTGAGATCTGTATTCAACACATACTGAGACAGATGAATAAAGCGTTTGGTGCTTGCATTTAAGGCCCCATTCACACTGGATCCGTCAGCATCCAATTTTCAACAGATGTCAATGAATGCCAATGGACGGTAGAATGGGATCAGGTCGTACTGCTGCATTGCGTTGCTGTACTGTGTTGCGCTGAAAATAGACTCTGAAAAGAGTAACGCAACGCGTCAAAAATGTATGTCAACGGAAAGAAATGCAGCTAAAAAGAAATACATAGAAATTTGTCCACTTAGGGCATGTTAATTAAAATAAAGATTGGAAAAAAAGAAAAGATATAAAAAAATGCAATGTAATAGAATGCATAGGAAGTCATCAGAGGTTGAAATTGCAAGTCAACGATCCTTCGTTGACTTATGTTTTCTGTAGGATTTTGGTGTGACCGGGCCCTAAAACATATTTTCAATGTGGAATGGAGAAGAGTTTTTGTGTTTTGAATATGAGAACATGGCCAGCATTTGGAAACTGGTAAACAGAACCAAGGGGCTGCTTTTACTTCCTTCTATTAGGGGAATAGACCTTCCTAACCATCCCCTCCGCTCTTTTCTAGACCTCCTGCTTTCCAGCTCCCTAGTCAACTCCTCCCATACTCGCCTCCAGCACTTCTCTAGAGTCTCTCCCATCCTCTGGAACTCTTTACCCCAACCTGTCCGTCTATCTCCCACCCTGACTGTCTTTAGGCGTTCCCTGAAGACTAATCTCTTCAGGGAAGCCTATCCCACCTCAACCTAACCACTGAACCATCACATTCTCAAACAATTCATCCCCACACAGCTACCTCCTCATGTATCATTTCCCCCTCCTCTTTCAGATTGTAAGCCCTCAGGGGCAGGGCCCTCCTTACCATCCTGTCTTGAATTGTATTGTAATGTCTTCCTTACATTGTAAAGCGCTGCGCAAACTGTTGGCGCTATATAAATACTATGTAATAATAATAATAACACATATTGGATGCAACCCCTTAGTGCCCTCCTATACACTTCAAGGTGCCTTTAAGAGTTTTTTTTTTGTATAATAAATTTTTATTATAAGACATATGAAAAAACACACAAGCAACTTAACAAGAGTTAATGTACCCCATGCTTGAGAAACCCTGGTCTAAAGCTATAATACGCAACCTTGAACAGCCGTGAAATGATAACGGTTCTTATTCCTCCATGTAAATGTTCATCTCCTGTTTTCTAATTATTTGTTTTGGAATCATTGGCGGCCCTCCAGATTTTTCAAGCCATTTTTTAAAAGGCAGTGTTTTGACAACATGCCAAAATATTTTATGTAATTCTCTTGTTAAACCATCTGGTCCAGGAGCTCTGATCAATGTAAAGCATCTCTCAAAAAAATAAATGAAATTTCAGCAAACAGATTTCTGCACTTAATCTGAGTATACTTGTCAACGTGTATGAATATTTGTGCAGTGAAATTTTGAAAGGCCAGCATCTCCAAACATTACAACAAGGAGAGTTGTCGGAAAATGTGGCTTGCTCTGTTTTATAATAACATTGTAAAGAAGAGCAATGCCTTACTGAAAGAGAGGGTTCTGACATAAATCTCTTCCACATAAATCCAAAAATCCTTGAGTTTATTCAGATAGTGGATGCACAGGGAGCTATCATGCAGATCGATGTTTAGCATAACTATTTTTCAGCAACGTATTCATTTATTTCTGAGCATATTCCATGCTGGCAGCAGAATTTTTGTTGTTGGTATAATAGGGCTGATTCATAAAAACTAGGAAAAATAAACCAAGCAAGAAAATGTTGCCAATAGCAATCATGTTTACCTTTCATTAAAGAGAATCTATCATTTTACCCATTCATGGGGAAATAACAGGTGCTCGTAATAGGGAACCCTCACTTATGCTTTTTGTCTTTATGAATGCGCTATTTACTGGTGCCTAAGATTTTTCCCTTATTTTAACACACAGTAGGCTCTAGATACTTGCATCAAATTCTTGCTTCTACCCACTCACACCCTTTGGAAAAGCAACTGAAAATAATTGTATAGGGGTTGCTATGCATTTCATTTACTTATTTATTATTATTTATTATGATCAAGAATAAGAAAGAACAAAAAAACATGAAAACAAAAAAGTAAATTAGGATCATTTAGATATGTTGAGTATAATTGTTTTGAGTATTCATATAGCATCATGATGGAGCTGTAGGCTCCTTTTCCATGTTTTTTTCCATGTTTAGTAGGTTGTCCTCAGATGCTTTACTACAAAAAAAAGCATTTTGCTTACAAAGCTCAAAAACTAAGTCTGCAATTTACAAAGCGATCTGAAGTGACTGCTTCCCCCTCCCTCTCTGCTCTATTCAAATGGCTCTGTCACGTACATTGGTAGGAGCTTGAAATTACAAGGGGGGCCTCTCTTGCTGTTCTTGTCTAGACACCCCTGAAGATGATGGACATTGGGTGTAGGGACAGAAGAGGGGGACGAGTGCCTGGTAAAAGCTTGCCAATACCCGAGCAGAGGATATAGATGACAGGATATGGGAATCTGAGGGGAAGTCCCCTCTGAATGATAATGCTAAAAACAGATGGAACAACACCAGTGCAGAAGGCAAAATCATAGTCAGAAATAAGCTGGGTCGATAACAAGTGGGTAGGGAGGTACATAAACGGCAGGCAGAGGCAGGGCCAGAGACAGGCTGGGTCGATAACTTGCAGATAAAGTGGTACCAAATCAGCAGACAGAAGAGTAGTTAGGAAGCAAGCTAAGGTCACAGAGGCCGACAGCAAACAGCAGAGTCTAGATTCAGGCCAGGTCAATAACAGGTGCCAGAATCATGCTCGGATACACTGGATACAGGAGCTAGTTAAAGGACTCTCAGCGTGAATAAGTGCAGGGTCCTTTTTTAAATAGGCCATCTGGAGCCATTGTTTGAATTAGGTGTGCGCACCTATGTAACACGCGTACTTCCACATGCGATACTTAATGGGTCCCATCGCACTCCCGACCGGAACAAACCCTCAAATATCGGCTGGGTGCTGAAGTGACTGCAGATGCCTCTGCAGATCAATGAGTAGGTAATAGAAAGTCACTCACGCTCCAATTTAGTTCTCAGTCAATATTTATTGACCTTTAGTCGTGCCACATTGTATAGCTAAGTGCACGGATTATGTGCCATCTTAATACCAAGATGGCGCACATGCAATTTCACATGCGCAGCCACTCGCACTGGACACGAGCAAGCAGGGCTTCTCTGACAGGCTCTGTACAGACTTTCAAACAGTGTGAGAGAGTCTGAAAGCAAACAGCTAATGCTGGACCCTCTCTCCGATAATGCTTGGTAAACCCAGTGTTATAGATGGAAAACAACTTTTGAAATGACAACAATATGTTAAAGCTTATGTGAGATTTTGGTGACTGGGTTTACATCTATTTTATGAAAGGTGTCCTTTAAATCCAATTAATTGCTATGGGAGACATTGCTCTTTCCTTTCTTCAGTTTTTTTTTTTATAGATTACTGCCACAATTTACAAATGTTATGCCATTTTCCCCCATATGCAAACAAAATTATTTTACAAGTTTGGCAAATGACAAAGGTATTAATCTACATCTGCACCTCACAGCTTCTGGTACAAAAAAAAAAGAAACATGACTTTGTTTATAAAATATGATCCTCAAAGTGAAATGTTTCTTTTATTTTTCCAGCATACCAATCAGGGGACCGCCATGATTTATGTACATTTAAATGTCAGATTTGCATTGCTGCTTTTTAGGCTCCTTCTGTAACATACAGCACTCTCCTTTTCTCTCCTGACTAATGCTCTATGATAAAGTCATTTTCATTGACTAATGCTACATTAAGATTAATACCTGAGCCGGGAAACAGCTTTAAACCAGGTCTATGGAGTTAAATGCAAATGGAAAAAAGTGATACACACGTTTGCCGTTATTTGATATATATCACTTGACTAATCTGTTCCCTGCTCTGTCTCATGTAAAATATGAATTATGCAAACTTGTTACAAGCATTCTTGAATTCAAATTGCTTTGCTTGCTGTTTTCTTTTTTTCCCCCCTAATTTTATGGTTTTTATGTAATGGCGGACAGGCAATCTTCTGGATCTATATTAAGAAATAAATTTAGAACAAATATTCAAAACAAGCTTTAATAAAAACATGCTTTTTCACTGCCATTCAAAATGGTTTAATATTGTGGTAGTCTTTTGAAAGGAAAGGATTTTTAAAGAAAAGATGTGAGCCTTAGATAAAATCATAGAAACAAGGCCGGCACACAGTGGTCCACAGTAAACTTTATTCTGCAACAAACCACATACTATGAACAGCCCTGTTGACACAACCTATATAGAGGCCTTAGCCCCATTCACACAGCATGAGCATTTTCAGGTGATTTTGAAGTGTGTTTGCACATTTTTGAGCATTTTTGTAGCATTTTTCATGTTTCAAGATGTAAAAATAACAATTAATTTGCTAAAATAACGTTGAGCACGTAAAAATAACAACTCCCTAAGGTTCGAGTCGGAAGCCTTAACGAGCATGCTAAATAACAATTGGGACTTTTGTGAATACCATATTTTCAAATGAAAAATAAGGAGAGGTAAATGAACAACTAGAGAGAGCAAATAAGGTTTCTCTTTGTGAATTGACCCTATGGAGTATATTTTAAGGTATTTTAATATGCACGTGCATGGAGAGGAGTAAGGAGGGAGGGTAAAGGGAGCACAGGATATCTGTTGAATCAAAGAGCAGTCCTTTAGTCTTCTGCATAGTCTTCTATCTTACTGGATCCCTCTCTCTGTGGTCTTTCAGCCAAAAAGCCATACCTCCGACGTGGAAACAAGGCTAAGCGACTCAACTATACATGAAAAGAAAGTCAAAATGTGAAATATTTGGCTGTAGCAGGAGCAGTTTGTTCGCAGAAGGGCTGGAAAACTGTACAATAATGAGTGTCTGCAGCAACAGTGAAGCATGGTAGAGGCTTCTTGTAAGTTTGGGGCTGCATTTCTGCCAGTGGAGTTGGAGATTTGGTCAGGATCAATGGTGTCCTTAATGTCGAGAAATACAAGTAGATACTTATCCATCATGCCATACCATCAGGGAGGCATGTGATTGGCCCCAAATGTATTCTGCAACAGGACAAAGACTCCAAACATACAACCAAAGTCATTAAAGGAGAACTATGAGGTGAGTGATTTTCACTCACCTCATAGTTCTAGCCGACCTGTGACAATGAGACTGTCACAGGTCGGCTCAGTAGATCGCGAAGTGAGCGAACACATACCGGTGTTCTCTCACTTCTCGATCCTGTCACAGCTCTCTGCCGTGACAGGGGAGTGGCTGGATTCCCCCCTCCGATCCTCCAGCGCTGACTGGCGGAGCGGACGGGGCAGGGAGCGGATACAGCTGGCTCTGCCTCTAGATAGGCAGAGCCAGCTGTCACTCATGCAGCTGGACGGATCCAGACATAATTGTCGGGATCCGCTTCAGCTGCGGCGTCTCAGTATACCGCGAGCTGTAGCTCGCGGTATACTGAGCTTAGGGTGACGGAAGGACGCTAGTTTGTGTCCTCCCGTTACCCTAAGGGGAACTATGGGGAAAAGCCCTAACCCCATAGTTCTCCTTTAAGAACTATCTTCATCATAAAGAAGAACAAGGAGTCCTGGAAGTGATGGTTTGGCCCTCACAGAGCCCTGACCTCAACATCTTTGAGTCTGTCTGGGATTACATGAAGAGACAGAAAGATGTTCTGTGCTTAGTTCTCCAAGATGTTTGGAACAACCTACCTGCCGAGTTCCATGTGCAAGTGTACCTAGAAGAAGGCAAATGGGGGTCACACCAAATATTGATATGACTTGGAATTCTCTTGTGTTCATTTATTTTTATCAATTACCATTTTGTTAATTGATAAAAATAAAAATGTAACACTTTTATTTATTAAAGCATTCTCACTTTACAGCATTTTTTCACACCTGCCTAAAACTTTTGCACAGTACTGTGTGTATATATATATATATAAAATATGGATATTTGTAAATATTTTACTGCAGGTTTCTGTAGGTACTATTAACAGCTGTTGCTCTGAAACAGAGTTGTACAGCAGAGAGGTTACAATACACATACCATGGAATGGAAAGCAAAGCACGGTTTGCCAACAAAGTATAATGAATACAATCTGTATTTAATGTTTATTTGTGAAATAAAGATTTTATGAATCTCTGTTTATGTTGTCCGAAAAAATTAAGTTACCAACTTTTGAATTTCTTCAGGGTGCAACTGGTCTTTTCCTTTGGGTTTGTGCAGTCTGTCCATGCTGGCATTTAGCACCCGATCTTCCATAAGGTTGACCATTTCTGGGCTTGTGAGCACTATACCCCGTACTTTTGCAATACAAGATAGGTGCTTTACCTTATTAACATAAACTAAACCATGCAATACCAGACCAATTTTTTGTTAAAAATAATTTAAGACATTTAAAAAAAAATTCTAAACATTTGTGAGATTCCTGGAATATTATTGCTATGATTTCCTACAATATTTTCCGGCACCTTTAGCGGTCCATGATTTTAATTAGGGATGCACCGATACTTTTCAAGTACCAGTGCAGATACTTGGCATTTTCAAGAGAACTACCAGGGTTGCAGGACCTGGCTCTGGCACTCCCCCACTGTCCTGAAATCATTAGTCGATATTGTTTTAGAAAAACTGTCACATGACAATAAACAAAATTTTTTATTTTGATTCGGGTTTCGTATTCGGACTAATTTTTCATTCGGAACAAACCAAATGGCACATGTCTAGTCAGCAGAGTATCCAAAATGTGTTACATTGATTCTAAAAAAAGTTATACTTCAGAGGACTCTGATGCTGGTGAGGGGAGCACTCTATACATTTAACTCTCTTTATTAACAGCAAACAAAAGGCTAAAAGCACTTCAAATAATCCCACCAATGACCGTTTCTCATACTGTATAACAAACGCACTTTCTCAAGGCGTCTGAATATTGTTACATGAAACGTGGGGTTGGCTGGATATGTATGAATTGAGCTCGCAGGTAATAAAGAGAATAAAATGTAGAAAGTGCTCCTGGTTTCAATCTTTACTTTATTATTTGGATATTCCTATTCCAAGTAGGCACTGAGACCCGTACCTGTTGAGAAAGGAATAATACGATCTCATGGAGCAACCTCTTTTGATGTGGAGGCGATTGTCTGCAGCTGCTCTCAACTATATTGCATAAGAAGTTAGGTGCTATACTCTGGCCACCTAGCTCCAGCTGAAAAAAAGTTAAATATTGCTTCTGGATGGCCTCAATCTTACATTACCATTTTGTTATATACAGAATATATATATACAGGGCTCGAAAAATGCACTCGTCCACTCGAGTGTTTTGCGAGGTGCTGCTATGACATATATTGAGCTCCATGTTTGTTTCGTAGCAATATAAGTTGTAGTTTTCCTAATATGTCTTACATGGCAGCTGAGATTTATCTTTTCACTGCTTCATATGTCATCTACTTACGCCAGCAAGTAATCACAGATCGTTTTTTATCGTATTATGAGAGTCTCTGATGGCAAGTTTTAAAGTGAACCTTTCACAAGCCTGGGCAGTTCAGACTGAGCATGTAATGGAAAATACATCAGCAGAAGTTTTCTTCAGTGATAATCGAATGTTCAAATGTCAAAACAGTCAGTAGATCCAGAAATATTGGCAGATGGTAAGATGATCCAGAAATATAGGCAGATGGTAAGATGATCCAGAAATATAGGCAGATGGTCAGAAGATCCAGAAATATAGGCAGCTGAGGTTATATGCAAATCTCACATTATATATAAAGCTA
>NW_017307570.1:61604-61813 GCF_000935625.1 Nanorana parkeri
TCGGCTCGGTGGTATGGGGTGATTTCATTTCTACCAGAGCTGTCTTTACTAATGAAATTATAAGTGCTGAGTGTGACAAGGTCTGTCACCACACCATAGGGAGCTATGCACCATATAAATATCTCTCCACTATGTGTCAGGCTACCACTGCATACACTTTAGGCTGGGTGTCAGGTTTGGACGCGAGATAAACATTGCCACGGGCTAGA
>NW_017307570.1:61848-71702 GCF_000935625.1 Nanorana parkeri
AACTTTTTACAGATATTTAATTCCCCAGATACACTTAAATTGGACTTGCATTTAGAAACCGAATATTTTTTTTTATAGGGAAGAACTAAAAGTGGTAATTGAACCCTGAAACAAAAATTACCTTTTTTCCTAATTTCCTCCTGAATAATATCAGTTCACTTTCTGTGTCTTAAACCTCATAGCTGTATATCTGCAGTGAGAGATCTAAGGCAATGCTGCCTCACAATGCTTGTCTCAGGAGATTTGAAGTGAGATTTGGTGATGTCACAACTCTGCTGCTCACTGTTCTCCTTGCTGGAGAAGAAGCTGCAGTGCAAGCAGCGCAGCAGTGCTATTCATGTCAATTGAATTCCAGACACCCCCTGCCCGCAAAAAATAGTGCATGCTGTGGCGTCACAAGGAGGGTCCGGCCCGCACCTGGATGCCACCATTGGACTGATGGTAATTTTGGTGTCACCCCTTATGAAATGTCGGGCACTCATTCTTGGACTGAGAGCCCGACAGTGTCAGGAGAGAGGAGGGGACCCGGTGGCATACCGTATCTTGCCGGGTGAACGCCCCCTTCTCTCTCTGTCGGCGTCCATCACCAAGATGGCCGGCAGCAGGCGTCAAAAAGACCACTGCGCATGCGCGACCCCGGGTGACACCGAGCCTCACGACGCCACTGAGAGCATGCACAATGTTTTGTGATTGCACTACACCTATATAGACACAGTGGAGAAACAAATGTAGCTACCATAAAAGAAGAAGTGTGTTAGTATTGTGACTCCGATTGTTGTATTAGCGATTTATCCCTTGCTGAGACCTCTATGCCTGGCCTGTATAAGCAGATATAATCACTGTGGATAATCCTTATCAGATAGCTGAAGTCACCAAATACCTTTTCCATCCACAAAGGTGCTTTATTCTGTACAACAGGATACAGCAGATGAATGAATTGGCAGTATTTAAGGCGGTCAAAGATGATAATGTTTCCAAGCATGCAATGCAGATTAACATGTGGCCCTGCAGACATGACACTCCGCACTGAGCAAGAAGGGGAAATACATCATAGATGGGAGGGAACACAGAAAACATGTGCAATAACTAAGTGTAATTAACTAAAATGACCACTAGATGGCAGTATATAAACTTAGCCATGCAATATCCATGAGTAAATGGCTTAAGGAAAATAACTATATAACTTCTCATTTAACATTAAAGGAAAACTATGAGGTGAGTGCTTTCCACTCACCTCATAGTTCTAGCCGACCTGTGACAATGACACTGTCACAGGTCAGCTCAGTAGATCGGGAGGTGAGCGAACATATACCGGCGTTCGCTCACCTCTCCATCCTGTCACGGCTCTCTGCCGTGACAGGGGAGGGGCTGGATTCCCCCCGCTCCGATCCGCCAGCGCTGACTGGCGGAACGGACGGGGGAGAGGTCGGGTACAGCTGGGATCCGCTTCAGCTGCGGCGTCTTAGTATACTGCGAGCAGCAGCTCACTGTATACTGCGGCGTCTCAGTATACCGCGAGCTACAATTTGCGGTATACTGAGCTTAGGGTGACGGGAGGACGCTAGTTTGTGTCCTCCCATTACCCTAAGGAGAACTATGGGGAAAAGACTTAACCCCATAGTTCTCCTTTAATGTGAATATTGACTGTGGCTGTGAATACAACTATTGTGGCAGCACAGTAAGGATCAACAGCTGAAAATGGGAAACAACTCAAATGGGAAAAATAAATCGAATGCAGCCACCACCTCTAAAACCTGGTAAGCTGTAACATACAGGTATAAAGTTGTTGTTTTTAGGTTTAGATATGCATTATGATCAGGACAAGACTCCAAAGTGCAGGCTTTGGAGTCTTCTATTTACAAAAAAACAACAATCTGTCGCACAAGTACGGCTTTCTGTAGTACGATAGTCACGTCAGGTTTTAACCACTAGTAACAATTTCATTCATCAGATGAGCGTTCCGAGTAATCCTCAACAAGTACCTATTGATTGTGCTAACACCTCAGCAGAAGAGCCGGCATTAACATGAAATGATATATATTTGTAACTTCTCCCCTTATTTTTAATAATCGTGCCTTGATTCGGGCTGTCTTGCTCGTATCTCATGCCAGTGCATTAAATGTGGAATTTGCGGAAAGGTCAGCGAGTCTCCAGAGTTGTGATTACTTTTTCGTGTTGACATTTATTGATTTCATACATTCATGCTCATATTTCAAGGGGTTTTTTTTTTATTTCATTTTGTTACCATTTCAAAGATGACAGAAAAAAAAAAACACCACCGTTCTCTGTAAGATGTGGATGTAATTAAAATGTGCGCCGTGGTTCACGTGTCATCAAAAGCGCCCTGTCATGGCATGTATTTGGTACATGCGTCGGTTTTCTTCATCAGAGGAAATGACTATTGGAAAGTTGGGATGGTGGGCAAAATGTTCTTTTTTTGGCATTAGCAAAATGTCAAGTGGGTATGTCTGGATTGGTAAATAGGCAGCTGAGGCATTTACCTGCCTAATGATTACTGAGGCCACCCACATTATATTAAAGCTGAATTTCAGGAACTAAGTGCACAGAGGAAATACATATATGGAAGCTGTTTTACCTGCAAAAGCATTTGCAATTTTATCCATTCAGTCCTGAGGTTTACCCAGCCACATAGCCCAGCCTTGTCTACTAGGGCAGAAGACCTGATTTTACTCTGCTGCACTGAAGTAACAGTTACAGGTCTTGTCACTCCCCCAAACTGGGACTTGAAAGTGAAAGTAGAAGCAGCAGGTGTCACGGTACTGGGGATGTGAGCCCACAGGCGAGCAGGTGACACGGGATCCCCCAGGGCGTGGAATCTAAGGGCCAGCCGGTGTTCTGCCTGGGACCCCCTCACGGAAGTTTGGACTTAGCTGCATGCTGACCCCAGGTCATGACCCCCAGGTTCATGTGGAGAGTACCCGAAGACACAGGACAGAGTGCAGGCAGGCATGGATGAGTGGAGCAAAAGGAGATCCGGATAACAAGTCAAAAGGTCAGGGCAGGCAGCAGGCAATCATAAAGAGGAGAACAAGCCGAGTTGGTACACAAGAGATCAGTCCACAGGAAATCAGGTCAGGAACAAAGGCACAGAAGGAGCTCGGGAACAAGTGTTGCTCAAGCAGCAAGAAGCAAGTCTGCAGAGAATATACATAGGGAAAGGGCTAGCAGGCAGGACAGGAAGTAGCAGGGAAGAAAGGTATATTAACCATCAGGTGAAGCGAGCAACACCCCTAGCTGCAGCAAGAGAGTACATGCTTGTGGAACCACAGGTGCCAGCAGACCCACAGCAGCAAAAGCAGCAAAAGTTAAAAACACTTGCAAACAGTAAAACACACAGATCAGCTTTGCAGCTGATCTGTGACAGCAGGTTGATGAGCTCATCTCTCCCTCACTCTGCTCTTTGCTGCTATCAGCATGTTTCTTACCATATGTGCACTGTATCAAACTGATTGACTCCTTGTTAGCATATATATTAGCCTTACCTCCGTTCGCCCAAAGCACCTAGACAATGCTTACAATGAGATCCTGGGAACACTGAGGATCCCCAATATCCCAAGTCTCACTGGCTGAAGTGCAGAAGTCAGGGGTTAAAGTCTAACTGAACCTTCAGTTTAAATACATTCTAGGCGCATTAAAACAAAATGTTTTCAATTACTTACAGTTGGTTTTCTTTCTAAAGCAGCCATAGCCTGAATAAAAAAGCCTGTCACCTGTCAACTTTGCAGATGCCTTCACTTTACTGTGTTGATTTAATATGGAATGGGGGCCCTGATACACTATATTGCCAATTGTTTTTATTATTATTATTATTACATAGTATTTATATAGCGCCAACAGTTTTGCACAGTATAAGGAAGACATTACAATCACAATACAATTCAAATGGGACGACTGCCTTTACACACACATGAACCTTAATGGCATCCCAGTCTTAGTCCATAGGATTCAATATTGAGTTGGCTCCGCTCTTTGCAGCTATAACAGCATCAACTCTTCTGGGAAGGCGTCCACAAGGTTTAGGAGTGTGTCTATGGGAATGTTGGACCATTTGTGAGGTCAGGTACTGATGTTGGACGAGAAGGCCTGGCTCGTAGTCTCCGCTCTAATTCATCCCAAAGGTGTTCTATCTGGTTGAGGTCAGGACTCTGTGCAGGCCAGTTAAGTTCCTCTACCCCAAACTCACTCATCCATGTCTTTATGGACCTTGCTTTGTGCACTGGTGTGCAGTCATGTTGGAACAGGGGGGCCATCCCCAAACTGTTCCCACAAAGTTGGGAGCATGAAATTGTCCAAAATGTCTTGGTATGCTGATGCCTTAAGAGTTCCCTTCACTGAAAGTAAGGGGCCAAGCCCAACCCCTAAAAAAAACCCCCACACCATAATCCCCCCTCCACCAAACTTTACACTTGGCACAATGCAGTCAGGCAAGTACCGTTCTCCTGGCTACCACCAAACCCAGACACGTCCATCGGATTGCCAGACAGAGAAGCGTGATTCGTCACTCCAGAGAACACGTCTCCACTTCTCTAGAGTCCAGTGGTGGCGTGCTTTACACCACTGCATCCGGCACTTTGCATTGCGCTTAGTGATGTAAGGCTTGGATGCAGCTGCTCGGCCATGGAAACCCATTCCATGAAGCTCTCTACGCACTGTTGTTGTGCCAATCTGAAGGCCACATGAAGTTTGAAGGTCTGTAGCAAATAACACTGCAGACAGTTGGCGACTTCTGCGCACTGTGCGCTTCAGCATGCGCTGACCCTGCTCTGTCATTTTACGTGGCCTACCACTTCGTGGCTGAGTTGCTGTTGTTCCCAGTTGCTTCCACTTTGTTATAATACCACTAACAGTTGACCGTGGAATATTTAGTAGCAAGGAAATTTCAGGGAACACCTGAATCCAATGATTTGGAGAGGTGCCCCAATACTGTTGGCAATATAGTGTATAATAAGTGCCTCTTTATTTTACGTGCAAGGTCGGCTTTAAATACAGCGCTGAAATAGATCCCATGGAATTTTAATTTCATGCCAGTGTTGCTGGTTTCTGTAATTCTGAAGCAATGCCAGCTGAGACATTCCACTTTTCCACGTTTGCAAACATTCTGCAAAGACAAATTACTCAAGGACTACCCTTGTCTTAACTGATTTACCATCTCCTGAAAAAGTAATTATGGAGCTTTTGGGCCACCGGTTTAATGGAACTTGTCCACGCTTAAGCTGCGCCCAGTGTGGCGGTGTCATTAAATCAGACACTTTCTTCTATTCTCATTCAGGATGGAGCGTTTTATTTCCAGGGTTTCACACTTGTCAGTATCCATTTGTTATTTATGGGCTCAGGTGACATTTGCACTAAATAGATTGGCGAGGCCACTAAGATATGAAGGATGGGCTCTCACAAGGGACATTAGGGATAATAGCATGATCTTCCAGTATCCAAAAATATTCAGTATAATGAAACATTACTTACTTTATAACCATGAGCTAAAGAGGTCTATAGGGAGCTGTATTTATCATACTAGCCATGTGTCTAGGGAACACTATACAGAGGGAAGAACAGCTTATACAATTTACAAAGGTTTTTTTTAAAATCAATATAGAATAAAATAATATATAAAATCTATCAAATACATTTTGTGCTGTCAGCCAACACAAAAAAATAATTCCAGCCAATAGGGAAGGAAAGGAGAGTGTCATTGTATCTAGGTAGATTTAATTTAGACTTGAAAAGGTAAAGTCGATTTTTACACAGAGTATCTCAGCCGCTATCTGGGGTTTGTTAGAGATCTGTTACACAAGAAAGGATTAATAAGGAGCAGCAACAGCTTCTACGCACGGATACTGTCATATGGGATAGCATAAGGAGTAGCAAGGGTCACTATAAGTGACTTTATTGTCTTCTCCCCCTTTATCTGTTTGCTTCCTTTACCCTTTCTCTCTTCATCTCCCTTTAATACCTGTATCACCATTCCTTTTCCATCTCTCCCTTACCTACTCTTCCCTTTTTTCTCCCTTTCAATCTGTTCACTTCCCTTCTACGCTCTCCTTTCCTGTCTCTTCTGTCCACTTTAGAAATGTAACTCTGCCAAGGATTCGTTTTGTTTTATTTTGGATCAATTCAGGTTTTAATTTTTTCCGTTTTTCAGATTCGTTATTCGGGTTTTGGATCCGTCCGAATTTTCATTTCAGAACAAAGTCACATGACCATGACTGTAATGCAACCCCCAACAGCCCCAAAAAAACCACATCTGATTGGCCGGAGAACAGTTACATGTATGATTTAGCTTCATTTGGAACGAAATTAGTAAAGGATCCAAATTTTCGTTAAAGGACCATTCGGATTTGTTTGCACTCGGACTTCAAATTTGGAAATTTGGATGCATGGGTTATCCACACAAGGGTGATGAGTCTGGAGAAAGCAGAAGTTACCAATCTAGGACAGGGGTAGCCAAACTCCGGCCCTCCAGCTGTGGTGAAACTACAAATCCCATGGTGCATCTCTCTCCGAGAGTCATGTCTGTGGCTGTGAGAATCTTGCAATGCCTCATGGGATTTGTAGTTCCACCACAGCTGGAGGGCCGGAGTTTGGCTACCCCTGATCTAGGACAACATAGCTGATTTGGAAAAATTCTCCAATTCAGCTCACTTTCCACTTCAGCTATGTTGTCCTAGATTGCTCACTTCTACTGCCTTCTCCAAACTCTTCCCTCTTTTCTGAATAACCCTGTAAATGTCCAATATTAACAGAACTAAACAAAATTTACATCCACTTCCTTTCTCTTCTCTCTTTTCCTGTCTCATCCCTCCTGTTTCCACTTCATATCTATTGTTTTCTATCCTTTCCTGTGCTTTCTCTCCATTCTTTCTTTTCCTTTACGTTAAATTATTACACTTCTTTATTCTTTCTTGTCCCTGCCCTTCCAATTTGTTCACTTTCCTTCTTCTGTCTCTGTTCTTACCCCTTCTTTCTTTTCTTTTCCTTACCATTGATTCTTGTGACTTTCTTTCTCTTCTTTTCTGTCACTGCCCTTCTTTTTTCTCCAGTATTCTGTTATTTATCTTTCCCTTCTCACTTTCCCTGCCCCATCCTCCATTCCCTCTTTCTCTGCTATTATGTTCCCTTCCCTTCTCTACTTTCCTTTTTCTTCACTCCCTTTCCCCTTCCCATCTGTTCACTCCCCTTATTCTCTCTCCATTCGTGCCTCTTCTTTCACATGTTTCCTTTCTTTTCCTTTCCCATCTATTCAAGTTCCTTCCTTTTTTTTTTCTTTCCTGCCCCTTTCCTCTCTTTTCTGCATTCTTCTGTTAATTCCCATTCACTTCCTTCTCTTATGGTCACTTCTCTTACCTTCTCTCCTTTCCTGTCCCTTCCCTCGAATTCCTTCTGTTCATTTCCCTTTTCTCTGTACCTTCTGCTCCATCTATCTCTTTCTTTTCTCTTCTTTTGCACTTCCTTTCCCTCCTTTCTCACCCTTTCCCTACCTTACTGTCTTTCTGTTTCAGTGCTTCAGTGTAGTTATGTATTTAAATTAACACAGGGAATTAATTCAGATTGATTTTATGAAACAGATAATGAGAGTGAAATTACACAAGCTTAAATATTTTTTTCCATCTGCTTATCTTTATAAAATCTATGAGTTTAAAATCTATTTATTTGTCTATATTTAGCACATTATCTGCAGCAAGCATTAAATCCATGAAGGAAATAGCAAGTACTCTTAATTACCCACCAGACATAGTTCTTCCAAAGCCTAAATTAAATTATATATACTGTGTTATTAAACTTAATCTGCTTAAAATGTTAAAGGACCAACGTCAACATGATAGCGTGAAGGAAAAGGCTTATTAAATTCGCACAAATTCACACGCACACACACGAGACCTTGAACTAAAAAGAAAATTCAAAGAGTTCCAACTCCAAGGGTCTGTTTACCAGATTAGCAATTCCTACTGCAAGCCTGAAAGATGAAATTACAATTGGTTTGACTCTGAAGGACGCCCAATCTGCAGTGGCCATTTAGGGAAAACGGAGAGGAGAAAATCAATGGCTTGTTTTGTATATTCATATGGAGGCATAGAAATGTGACCAGTAACTTTAATGTCTATTGGATAGCTTTGTGCTGCAGACTGTTCGCCTCGTGTCTTCATGACCTACAACAGTTTCTTCTTCTGCTTTTAGAATTTTTAATCCTTTAGAGGGAAATACTATACTATGATAATCTAGAATCAGCGTGGATTCCACAGATTAAGCAATTTAGGGATCAATGTGATTTTAAACTGACTTTTTTGTAGCTTATAGCCTGGAGGTGCAAAAAAGCTTTCGAATCGTGGCAGGTGCGATGGCCTTAAAGTGACACTAAATTTAAAAATGCATTCAAGTACCTTAACTATTAACAAAAATGTTTCTTATTTGTATATCACTCAGCTGTAGACCCTCCAATCATCTCTGAATTGGTGCTGACACTGTCCTTCCTTCTGGAGGGGGGCTACTTTTGTTCTCCATGGTCCCTGTGAGTGTTGTAAAATAGCCGCCGCTCCAAGCTCACTCAAGCACCAATTCAGAGATGATTTGAGGATCTACAGCCAAGTGATACACAAATAAGATACATTATTGTTAACAATTAAGGTACTTGAATGCATTTTTAAGATTTAACTCCTGAGTTTAGTGTCACTTTAAGTAGACTTAAACCCTAACTTAATGAAAATGTATTTAAATGTATTTCCCAAGCCCTGTATATCATAAATACCTTCTAGTTTTTTCTTCATAAATTACTGTTGTATCCTTTTTAAAAAAAAACATCACATCCCTGCCTGCTTTAAACCCAGCAATACACTGAGGAAACAACTGGTTCCCACAAAAGACCCAACGCTAAAACGCTAGATGAACAACATTGTGTATGCAGTCCAGTGCAGAGAGGAGTGCTCAGAATTGTATGTCTGTGAAACAAGACACCAGCAAATGGCACACCATAGAAGAGCGAAACCCTCTGGTCAGGATTCGGCAGTGTACCTACATCTAAACGAAAAAGGTCACTCCTTTGAAGACAGTCAAGTACGCATCCTAGAGTTTACCATATTTATTCCAAGATCATTTTTGTACAAGTCATTCTGAATTGAGAAAGTTGGTTAGATGATCAGTGAAACATCTTCAAGAAAAGTGCAGCAAGTCCGGTTCCCTTAACTTATTTTTTTACAGATAATATTTTATTTATATAATATAAATTACCTTTAAGGGAAAATTAAAACCTTTAATAAATGTAGTAAGGCTATAATTTTTTTCCAAACTGTCATCTACCTTGCAATCCGGTGTTTATGATGCCACTTTATGCCTGACTGACAGATTAAAACTTGAATGGAGGCTTTCCATATTTCTGCAATAAAAGATAAGATTTCTCAGGGCTTAAATCAGGCACGTCATCTTCTAACTGCCTCTAATTAGCAGGGAATTAATGTGCTAATTTTTATGAATTATTTGCATTTTTTGAATTAATTTGTGTGAATTATTGGTATTCACGATGAGGTGTGGAAGATGAGGAGTCATATGTTTACCCAAATGCAATTGTCTAGTGCTACAACAGAAAATGTTATAACATTGTGGGAGACAATCAAGAACAAATATAGCCTCAGACATGCCCTGACAACCGTGATGAAGAAATTTAATATTGAGGAAGAAACACTGAAAGAGATGAGGGAACTTTTTAAAAATTGGTTTGACACTGCTTATGCTGGATAGATTGTGAAACATTTCGGGACCTTTCATTCTAAGAGTTATAAGAAATATATTTACATTTTTATTGCACAAATTAAATGTTAACAATTTTTTTTTATCTATAAAGCTAA
>NW_017307570.1:71720-93262 GCF_000935625.1 Nanorana parkeri
CTTATTCAGCAATGTGTTTAAAAAAAAAAATTGCTTCCAGTGCAGTCTTTTACTTACATTGGTCTACCATCTCATGTTCCTCACCAACACATTTTTCGGAAGTGCAGATCTGTCATTCAGCGTTGCAGTCCAGGCCTACTGTCAACTAGTTAAGTTGCCAACGCTCATTATGACATCATCCCGCCGCTGCTCTTTTCAGAAGCCAGAGAGGACCCCACCTCTGGACACCCTTTAAAAGTATCCATGTCACCCAGGCAGTGTTGTGGGCACACAAAGTAACTGCAGTAATGAAAAGGGAAGACTTGTGACCCAGAGGATCACGTGCCCATGGACCATGGGAGTATTTATGGAAAAAAGTTAATAAAGATATTGAAGGGCGGTTCCATGCACCTTCTAGTACTGGTCAAGGGTTGTTTGACCATACACCTAGGACATTCGTTATATGATCTCTGCTGCATTGGAGTAACTTAAAAACACATTCAAGGACCATAACTATTAACAAAAATGTATCTTATTTGTGTATCACTCGGCTGTAGATCCTCAAATCATCTCTGAATTGGTGCTGACACTGTCCTTCCTTCTAGAGGGTGGATACTTTTGTTCCCCATGGTCCCTGTGTGTGTTGTAAAGTAGTCACCGCTCCAAGCTCACTCCTGTGATGGACTACAATCTCATGTTTAGTTTACTAATTCATATTAATAGTATTATACATTTGCAGAAGTGATACACAAATAAGTTACATTTTTGTTAATAGTTAAGGTACTTGAATGCTTATTTAAGATCCTGAGTCCTGAGTTTAGTGTCACTTTCAGTAGAGATTACCTGTCCACATGTCCTGGCTGTTGGTTGCATGCTTTAAAAAAAAAAAAAAATGTATTGCTTCCGTAAAAATATACTTTTGCAAATTAATATCATGTATTTTATCAAGGCAGCAGGTGGAGCATTCCTATACTATATTCGTGTTTTCTTCTATATCTATACAGCAAGCTGTAATAGTCTGTTGCTAAGAGTTCTCAATAGCTCAAGCTGATATTTACTCACACAAAGTGATAAAGTCAGAGCAGTAACTACTCACAGTAACTCATTCCTTATTAGTGACTCATCCCTGGCTTTGTCCCAGGCTCTATCAGATAAACCAGAACTTTAAGGCAGATGGCTACCGCTGTGTTGTCTCTTTAGATAACCCTTAACACTCTGAGAATCCTGTCTCATATCTTACATGTTTATATTGTAACAAGGACACTCGACTGTAGACCGCAGGTGCAAGTAAAATGCAGTTTTATTAAGGGCAAACGTCATACATCTCGTTCCATCCAAAGGGTAGATCTCCCCTGTTGCACAAGATAGCTTCCCTTGTGAGCCCTCACTCTGCTCTCTCAGGAGTGTGTCCCAGCCGTCCTAGGGTCACCGACCTTCCCGACCTCTCCCAACCTTCCCTGGCTGTTCCACGTGTCCCACGAGTCTGCTTTTGCTTTGTGCTTCCTGCACCCACACAACTCCCTCTCCCCAATGAGCACTGGGCTGGCTTCTAATAAGGCTGCTCTCAGCCACTTGATCAGCCCAAGCTGGTCATTGGTAACACCTGGCCCCAGGACTGGAGAGCTCATCCCACCCAGAGCTCTAAGCGATCTCCAGAGCTCCAGATCCCAGCTACATTTAGGAAAAATGGAAGGACATGAAAAGCCAGGCTCTTCCTTAAAACATTGTTTACATTCTGGACCCTCTCAGCCCCTTTGGCTGAGAGTCCTGGGTGCCAATGTTGACATACTACGCCTCGGCATTGCCATGCACTGCCACAATATGTAAAAACGTATATATATAACTTAAAACTCAATACTAGACATGTGTTTAAATGACTAGATTATCTAAATTTCTTTTAAAATGTATTTTAATAAAACTGAATGCACTACCCATCTTTGATATGAAGCTGTCCCCCACAGTGCCTCTTCTCTGACACAAAATGTCCTTATGCTGGGTACATATGATTATTGTTTCTTTTTGTTCAGCCTTGCAGGCTGACCAAAAAAAAATGACAAATTCCTTCTAACAGCGTAGATGAACGAATCTTCTGCTGTTCGGCTGATGATTTTCCAGCATGTCCCTTTGGCAAATAATCAGCTTCTGTTGAGGGGATAGGGCCACCCAGGGAATGAAATTCTCTCTGCGTACCCAGCTTTAGTCTTCTAGATCGAATGACTCCCAGTGCCACTCATCCCAGAAGACCAAGGACAGGTTGAGAGTGCAGGGTGTCATGGCCCCACCCCTTGAGGGGCCATCACCAACATGCCCTGCACTCATAGTGTATTAATGTAGATGTTTTCATGTCAATGCTGCTTTATGCATCATTGATGACCACCTACTGGCAGAAGAAAACTAAACAGGGAGAGGACCCAGTGTATCGCATGACCAGTCAGAAGCCATCAGAAAAGGGCAAGTATATAACAAATGCATAACATACTTCTGGGGTTACCTCAAGTATGGAGGTCCTTTGAGCCGGGTTTAAAAAAATTAAATCATTATTGTTTGTTTTTAAAAAACTGGGAAGTAGTACACTCATACAAACACATTCATAGACTTTAACACTGTGTACCATCACTGTATTCCTTAAATCTGGAATTATTCTAATTGGGTATTATAATACAGGATTGATACAGTGCCAACAATTTGTGCAGCGCTTTACAAAATAAAGGGAGACAGTACACTTACAATACATATTAATACAAGAGGACTAATATGGCTCTGTTCATGAGAGCTTACAATCTAAAAGGAGGGTCAAGTAAATCCAAAGGTGATAGCTGTGAGGGATGAGCTGATATTGGAAGTAGGAATAGAGTTTTTAGGAGGAGATGGGGTAGGCTGACTGTTGAAAAATCTACAATAAAACAAAAGACAATTTATGGAGTAATATGGGCATCACCCTGACTTTCAATTTTGCTTCTCAAAATATCATCTCATTGAGACGTTTCTACTAGAACTAATTCTTTAGACGAAACAAAAACTATATCAGCCACAATTGAATTTACAGCTGTGGGTTGTCTTCCACATGAAACTCAATCTAATTTATGGAGTGTTGTGAATACTGCTACTTGCACTATAAAGTACGAACTGTGAAGACTCGGTGTGGTCTGAAAGTAATTTATTATAAGGTGTAGATTGGCTGGGGATGCTACAGCCCTGCACAGACTAAATAAAGTGATACCATTGCTTTTTTAAGGTTACAGATATGCATGTTGTTTTCCACTGCGTGAGTGTAGGACTAAAATTATTCACATTATTATGTCCACATTATGTCACTGATTGATTATATCACTGATTGCTTTGCTGAATTCCAGCCATCCACACCTACACCTAATCTTACAGAACTTTGATTATCTGCAATAAATCGCAATGTGCAATGCTAAATATGGAGGAGCGTGTGACCTCCTTCGAGGCTGTAGTTCTTGGGTCATAGTGACCAATCTCCAGATACACAGTCATTAAAGGCCCATTTATGCCTCTGTGTCAAATTGATTGCCTGGTATTGCGCAACGCACACTACTGTGTGTTACAGTGCGGCAGGTGCTTTGCATTGCCATTCATTTGAATGGCATTGCTATCTGCATTGCCATTCATTATCCTTCAATGGCTCCCAGCTGCAATGCGCTGCCACACAGTGCAATGCGCAGTACCACAATACCGTGCCCTGCAGTGCGGTTGCAAAAAGTAGTGCAGGGAGGCCGGGTGGTACGTTAGGGTGCCATTCAGGTGCGTTGGTGAACTCTGACCACTGTGTCGTAGTAACATAGTAGGTAAGGTAGGTAAGGGAATTCCACATTTTTACTACTCGCACAGTAAAAAAAAAACCTTCACAGTCTAAGATTGAACCTCCTCTCTTCTAACCTCTTGTCCTGTCCTCAATATTGTGTCCTCCTGTTGATGTTTAAGTTTCTGGTTGCTAGCCCTCCTGTCCTCCCTTGGTCCTGGTGTCCACCTGTTGCTCCTATTGCTGTTCCTCCTGTCTTCCCTGGGTCGCTCTGCCTGTCTGTCGCTGCTTCTCTTGTTGCTCCTGCAGTTTTTCTTGTTTTTTTCTGCATACCTGACCTACTTTTCCATTGAAGTGGACTGTGCACATACACAATGAGTCTAGTGGCACTCCTCCTGATTAATCCAAGCTCTTTAAAAGGATACCACTGACAGACATTTCAGATTGCTGTCCCTTGTGTGATTCCATGTGATCCTGTCACCTCTTCTTTGTGTCTTATTAAACAGTCTGTTCCTCAGTGTTCATGACTACCCACATTGCCACGTTCCTGTTCCTAGACTCCTGGCTCTGTCTCCAGCTCATTTTATACCTTCTTCCTGCCTGCTCTCCGTCTGCCAAGATCTTATAGACCTCCTTGAAACCAGCTAACTCCCGCTTCTGACCTGTTGGTGTCTCTGAATTGTGCTGCTTGCTTTCCCTGAGCTCGCTAGTATTTTGGCTGCCCTGACAATAGATCATGTCTCAGCTCCATGCTCTGGTTTTGATGCTCAACCTTGGTTATCTATTACAGCAATGTTAGCCCAAAATGCTCAAGTATGCCATATTCCATCACTGGTAAACCATCTCCTTGTTAAGACCACATAATCCAGCACAGAAGTTCCCGGGAACACCAGAATACCAGTTCATGCATGGCTTCCTGAGCAGCACTATTTCACTATCAATCACCAATAGAAAATAGCATTTCTTCACTGACCACTCATGTAAAAAGACAAATGTTATTGTAAGGCCTTTTTTTTCTGGTCATTGTTATTATTTATTGCATTTCATAATTAATGATTAAAGTAATACTGGCGTATGGAGATGGTTGGGATGAAAAGTTATCCACTCTGGGTGTCACATATCTTAATCTTTTATTGTTATATAGACAACAACTTACTGATCGTGCTAATATACCATGAGCTGTAGATACAATTACTTTTAGCAGGGGCTCCCTGAGACCCATAACATTATTTCAAGGTTTCCTTTGTGGCAAAAAAGGTTGAGAAAAGCTGGCCTAGGCAGTATACTTAGCCTCATCTTCTCGCCAAGAAGAGACTAAACATTAAACTCTCAAACTTTTTTTCAATAATAAATCCATATCAAACAAATCACCCAGGAAAGTATTTCTTTACATTTTTGCATAAACATGTTTGGGACAAAATGTAAAGAAATACTTTGCTGGGCGATTTGTTGATCTTTATTTATTATTTAAGAAAAGTTTGAGAATTTAATATTACTTAATGTGACACTAAACTCACGAGTTAAATCCTAAAAATGCATTTATGTACCTTTATTTGTCTATCACTTGGCTGTAGATCCTCAAATTATCTCTGAATTGGTGCTGACACTGTCCTTCCTTCTGGAGGGGGGGCTACTTTTGTTCCCCATGGTCCCTGTGAGTGTTGTAAAGTAGGCGCCGCTCCAATCTCACTCCAGCACCAATTCAGAGATGATTTGAGGATCTAAAGCCGAGTGATACACAAATAAGATACATAATTGTTAATAATTAAGGTACTTGAATGCATTTTTAAGATTTAACTCAAGACTTAAACCCTAACTTAATGAAAATGTATTTCCCAAGCCCTGTATATCATAAACACCTTCTAGTTTTTTCTTCATAAATTACTGTTGTATCCTTTTTTAAAAACCATCACATCCCTGCCTGCTTTTTTATATTTATAGTTTCTGAATTGGTGCTGACACTGTCCTTCTTTTTAGAGGGTGACTACTTTTGTTCCCTATTTTCCCTGTGTGTTGTAAAGTAGTCACCACTCCAAGCTCACTCCTGTGATGGACTACAATCAGGGCCTGTGCAAGGTTTTTTTCCTACACAGGCGAAGGTGCATTTTACCGCCCCCCCTCATACCGACACCCTCAAGCAGTTTTATGGTACTGCTGGCCCTGCAAAGACATCCCATAAAGCAGCACTGTTATGGAGGTATATACACTGACTGCCAATGTAAGGAAAGTATTCACACTGACCGCCAATGTAACGAAAGTATTCACACTGACCGCCAATGTATCGAAAGTATTCACACTGACCGCCAATGTAATAGAGGTATATACACTGACCGCCAATGTAACGAAAGTTTGCACAATGCCCGCCAATGTAAAGAAAGTGTTCACAATGACCGCCAATGTAACGAAAGTGTTCACAATGACAGCCAATGTAACGAAAGTTTGCACAATGACTGCCAATGTAACAAAAGTTTACACAATGACCGCCAATGTAAGGAAAGTATTTACAATGACCGCCAACGTAAGAAAGGTATACACCTTAAATGTATCTTGTTCTTGCAGTCTTCAGGCAGTTTCTTCTTCCTTAGCAGAGGGGGAGGGGCTATTTGCATATGAATGAGCCGCAATATTTACATATGAATGGGTCGTGGCTTGTTGATCTGCAAATTATTGGAACCCATTTATATGTAAATATCTCGTCCGGGACATTGCAGGAAGAACATTGCACTGCCCTGGCCGAGATATTAGCATATGAATGGTCCGCGGTAATTTGCATATCACTAAAAGACGCGATCCATTCATATGTTAATATTGCGGCTCCAGAGAGAGCCGACAGCAGAGAGAGCTGTGTGAGGAGGTGTTTTTCCGCCCTCCCCCACCAGCGCCCTCAAACGGCCGCTTGTGCTGCCTGTATGGTAGCGCCGGCTCTGACTACAATCTCATGTTTAGTTTATTCATTTTAGACATGTGCGATTCGTTTCCTGAAATAAGTAAATTCGGAAGCATCCAAAATCCGAATTGCAGTTTCCAAAATATATCTGAAATACGAAATTCCGTTGACGAACATTCGTTATGATGAAGTTAAAAAGCAAAATACCTTTGTTAATATTGGAGTTGATGAGTTATTTTTTTATCCGAAATATGGATCCGCTGCTGCTGAGAGTTGCATTACAATACATACAGGAAGGAAATACGAAATTCCGTTGACGAACATTCGTTATGATGAAGTTAAAAAGCAAAATACCTTTGTTAATATTGGAGTTGATGAGTTATTTTTTTATCCGAAATCCGAAATTCGGATCCGAAATCCGTTAACGGAATTCGTATTTTGTTTGGTTGACCAATCAGAGGTTTTCTCTTCTGCTGCTGGGAGTTGCATTACAATACAGGCAGGAAATACGAAAATTGATGGTAGTTTTTTTTTTATACGAAATTCGGATCCAGAATCCATTAATGGAATTCCGTATTTCGGGTAAAAAAAACAACTACCATCGACTCCAATATTAACAAAGGTATTTTGCTTTTTAACTTCAATATAACGAATGTGCGTAACGGAACGAAAATCCGTTAACGGAATTTCGTATTTCCTGCCTGTATTGTAATGCAACTCTCAGCAGCAGAAGAGAAAACCTCTGATTGGTCAACCAAACGAAATACGAATTCCGTTAACGGATTTCGGATCCGAATTTCGGATTAAAAAAAACCTCATCAACTCCACAATAACAAAGGTATTTTGCTTTTTGACTTCATCATAACGAATGTTCGTAAAGTTACGAAAATGTGCCGAAACTAACGAAAATTCATATTTCGTACGAATACGAATTGAGTTTCGGACACGAATTACGAAATAACGGATATTTCGAAACGAAACACATTTTTTGAAGGCGCACAAGTCTACTTAATTTGTATTGAGATTGTAGTCCATCAAAGGAGCGAGCGTTTCAGAAATTCAGAAATGATTTTAGGATCTATATGGGGAACCATTGGGGACAAAAGTAGCCCCCCTTCAGAAGGAAGGACAGTGTCAGCACCAATTCAGAGATGATTTGAGGATCTACAGCCGAGTGATACATAAATAAGATACAATTGTGTTAATAGTGTGACAGGGTACACGATTCTGTGTATGTCAGTGAGAGGTTGAAAAGGGCAGCTTTCCCTGGCACCATCATGCCTTTTGGCCTCCATGGAGCCCCAGCCACTTTCCAAAGATTGATGGATAAGCTGCTCAGGCCCCACACCAAATATGCAGCCGCATACTTGGATGATGTGATCATTCATAGCCCAGACTGTCAAAGCCATCTTGACAAAGTGCAGGCAGTGTTGGACACTTTTAGAAGAGCGGGACTGACAGCCAACCCCTCTAAATGTGCCTTGGGCCTAGCTGAAGCTAGATACTTGGGTTATCTGGTTGGCAGAGGACTTGTTAAACCGCAAATGAACAAGATAGGAGCTATACAGAGCTGGCCCAGACCGCTGAGGAAAAAACAAGTCAGAGCCTTTTTGGGGATTGTAGGATACTATCGGAGGTTTATTCCTCACTTCGCTACAAGGGCTGCTCCGCTCACTGACCTTATTAAAGCCAGAAGTCCAGACACAGTAAAGTGGAACAGCGAGGCTGAGGAAGCCTTTGCTGGTCTGCAGGCAGCGCTTTGTGCCCAACCTGTGCTTGTGACTCCCGACTTTAAGAAGGAGTTCTTTCTCCAGACCGATGCCTCAGAGGTGGGTTTGGGTCCAGTTTTGTCCCAATATGTGGGTGATGAGGAACATCCCGTTCTATATTTGAGTCGGAAGTTGTTACCTCGAGAACAGCGCTATGCCACAGTGGAAAAGGAGTGTTTGGCGATTAGGTGGGCAGTAGGAACACTCCGCTACTATTTATTGGGTAGACGGTTTACCCTGGTCACGGACCATGCTCCGTTAAAATGGATGCACACCAACAGGGACAAGAAAGCTCGGGTCACAAGATGGTTTTTGTCCCTACAGCCCTTTACTTTTGTGGTGCGACATAGTGCAGGTCTCCTCCACGGTAACGCTGATGCTCTGTCCCGAGTACATGGGTTTGCAGGGGTGGCCGCTTCCCACGCTGGTGTTAAGCTGGGGGGGAGGATATGTGACAGGGTACACGATTCTGTGTATGTCAGTGAGAGGTTGAAAAGGGCAGCTTTCCCTGGCTAGGAAAGGGTTAAGCCTGGCCAACAGGTAAACCTCCTCTCTCTCTATTAATTAGCCTGCACCTGATAGTGACTGAGAGGGGGAGAGAGCTCAGAGCAAGATCCAGGCTGCACTGGATGGACACAGACAGGAGAGTGTCTGCATATCTGGGGAATAAGGTCTGCCAGAACAACTGTATGTATTGGACTGTGGTTTTTGTTATTTTATACTGGAAGCTGGACTAGCTGCTCCAGTAGGGCGTAGTGAGGGACACTACTGTTTAGTTAGCCTCCTAAGGTGGAGTAGGCCTTTTTATTTGTGTTGCTTTTGAGTTCTGCTGGACATTGTTTGTTTAAAGGAGACTTTTATGTTGCATGGAATAAAGCTGCATTTATTGCCAAATACTGATTGAAGACCAGTGACTTTCCTACAATAGTTAGGGAACTTGAATGCATTTTTAAAGTTTAACTTCTGAATTTAGTGTCACTTTAAGCCTCTGCCAGAGCTAAGCTGACTTTCAATTGTCAAATAAACGCAGAGCCTCTTCTGAGCACTGTTGCTTTCCCATTTCAGAGATCACAAGGTGTTTGCGTTTTTCAAGCATTCTTAGTTTATACATTATGGTAGACTTGTCAGATTCCCCTTTTTTACAGCATCCCATTGGTCATTTGTAAGTCGGTTTTCAGTTTGTATATTCAAGCACTCAAGCATAGTGTTAAGAATTCTTACCGTGCTAATCCACCGAGTGCCCCTACTATTTATACATCATTATAATTTACAAAATACATTTTCTGTTTTTATGGGACTAAAATAGTAACTCTGTCCTCCAAAGGTGAAGGCCTGCACTGAGTTGTCTCTCTGGAGAATGCATCCAAATAATTTTTATCTTTATTTAGGAATACATTTATAGCAGATTTGAGCATTTCTATTGTAATCTAACATATTTTGTTATTCTCCCAGGAAAGTGCCTGGGGTAAGCTGCAATGCACATTGACCTTCCTGACACAGATGGGACCTCAGTTTATAAGGATCGTTGACCACTGTCACATAGGAGCTGGAGATTCTGGACCCACCACATACCCTGCATGCTTGATGATGCTGTCTTTGAGGTTCAGAGTAGGGTAGGGTACATTGCAGTGGCGGAACTACCACCATAGTGACCGATGCGGTCGCTATGGGGCCCGCGGCACTGGGGGGACCCGGATCCACGCTGCTCTCCCCCGTTTGTATGGGCTGGGGCAGCGGGGATCCGAAAAAAAAATGGACGGCGGAGAAGACGCTGCAGTCCTGAAACTGACAGGAGTGGCTCCGCTGTCCTCCCCGCCTGCCGCTCAATAATCGTGATCGATCGGCAGGCGGGGAGGAGAGCTGAGCCGCTCCTGTCAGTTTCAGGATGACAGCGGCTGTGTGCGTGGCCGAGATGAGGATCGGTAAGTATCATTGATATTTACCGATCCCACGTGTGCAGCACAAACACTAGAGTGATCGTCTGATCACTCCAGTGTTTGTAAATAACTGGGGACAGTACTATGTGTCCCAATTATGAATGAACAGGAGGTGATTTACATCACCTCCTGTTCATTCATGAATTTCTCAATGGGCAGAAGCACTCAGTACAGAGGCTTTTCCCCATTTGAGGATCTGCTTGATAGTAAATATCTTACTATCAGCAGTTTGTGAAAACGCCAGGCACATGCGCTGTGGTGCATTGTTAGAACGGCATCGCAGTGCATGATTTTTTTTCTTTTGAAAAAAACCCATTAATTTTAACTGTGGCAGCGCATGGCAAAGCTTTGTGACGCATTGCCGTGTGTTATGATACCTTGTGTTGTAATTAAATATACGCCTGTAAAATGTTATCACAACACAAACACCAACACAGCGCAAAAAACATTTATAACATAAATTGCTTAGTTACAGTTTAGCATTCCACCATTTTTTTCTATAATCCCCCTTTCCTCAGCCTTTCATTGGTGTGGCAGTATTAAAGTAAAGTTAGGCCTCATTCAGGCTCCATTCACACCACGGCGGAAGCGTTTCATCGTGGTTTCTGTGCGATTTTTGAAAGACCATTTTTGGCTGGTTTTAGTCGCGTTTCAGCGCTGAAACGCAATTAAAAACGCTGAAAAACGTGCTGATCAGTGCATTTCTATTAAAATGGGGGCGGGGGTTTCGTTGTGGGGGGTGGGGGGGGCCCATACAAAATTGTGCTATGGGGCCCTGGGATTTCTAGTTACGCCCCTGGTACACAGTATGAATTTCAGCGGGTTCCTGATGAACCAGACAAAATGCGCACAGTGGGTGCCACTGTTGGCACCCTTTGGCTCAGCATTCCTCAATCAGCTGATCGAAGGAGCTGGTTGGAAAATTCTCAGCTAAATAGAGATTGTACTCAATCAGCTGCTAGCTACATTAAGGTATTCTGACAGTGGCCTTTCAAAGCAAACAGCGGCGGAGCTTACGAGCACTGATGAAGGAATCTGTTCTATTTTTTCATTCAGCCCCGACAAAAATAGAGACATGTATAACCGACTTTAGGAGCACCACCTGATATTCAATAGACCTCCCCGCAAGGGGTGATGAACTTCACTGCTGGACATCTCCCAGATTGCAGCCCTCAAATATACAGGTCTCAGTCCAATGCAGCAGTCTGATAGAAACAGACCATTAGTCAATAAGGTACCAGCTCAGCTACAGGTATTCAGCCCTATCTGTCTGTGGAGCTATCGATTATAAAACAGCTTTACATTTTAGGCCTGTACATCCTTCTAAGGACCTACATATTTATTAGTGAATGCATTTTTTTTTCTTTCACAAAATGCCAGTTTTGCTGCAGGTGCACAGGCATCCCCCAAGCACGTCATGTAACCCTTTTGCTGTCAGTGACATATACCTTACAGGGCTGGTGGCAGGCCCCTGTGAACAGACTCCCTGCAGTTATAGCCTGTTTTTTTTTTTTTTAAATTCTTTTATTTAAAATTGCATAAGATTCAACAACAAAGTTTACACATCAAAAAATAATCCACCTCCAACAGTGGTTCTCAAAGTACAAAAATTACATAACATATACAAATTACATAAAAGGGTTCAATTAACGGCAAAACCATAATGCCATCCCTCAGATCCCCTGCAGTTATAGCCTGTTTACCAGTGTAAAGCTGACTCAAGGAGCTTACACAGGGTGGATTTAGACAAGCAAAAGTCTTTGGAGCATTGAAGGAAACCCACACAAGCTCAGGGAGATCATGCAAACTCTGTGCAGTGTCCTGACCAGTATTTGTACCAGGGACCCCTTCAGTGTTGCAGGGTAGAAGTACTAACCACTACGCCACTGTGCATCCCACAGATGCTTGGCCGGATTGAGGTCTGGAGAATTTTGAGGCCATGCCAACACCTCGGGGTCCTGACCACTGCAGACCGGGAACATCCCACAAGAGCTGCAGTTTTGGAGTTGCTCTGACCCAGTCATCTAGCCATCACAATGTGTCCCTTGTCAAAGTCACTCAACTCCTTATGCTTGCCCGTTTTTTCTTTTTCCAACACATCAACTTCAGGGACAAAATGTTCACTTGCTGTCTAATATATCTCACCCACTTCCAGGTGCCATTGTAACGAGATAAGCAATGTAATTCACTTCACCTCTCAGTGGTCATAATGTTATGGCTTATCGGAGTATATAGATATTTATGATGCAGACTAAAATGCAGATCAGATAGCAGATTTACAAAAATAAATACATATTATTATTATTATTATTATTATGTGTGCCTATCCCAAATTTGCTTCTTAGTAATATTCCCCAGAAAGGCCAGAGTTCTGATGTTCACTATCGTTCTGCATGTGTATATACATATATATTTTTAACTGACATTTACAAAAATGATTTAGAGGAGTTGATGTGACAGAAGCAGGTAAGAGACAAAAATGGAAAACTCGATTAAGTACAAAATGTGCTCCTTGTCTGAATTGTGGCAGCTGTAATAGTAACAGCTACCGATTCCAGGGTTTCTAGGATGCTAGACCTAACACATCACCAGCCGTAGTTAAAGACATGGCCCCATGTGGTATACACAGCTTAGAGAGAAACATCAGAAGAATCTCCTGTGCGGATCTTCAAAATTCCCATTTTACCAGCAAGTTGAAACATGTGAGAGATCTCTGTTAATCCTTGTACCACCAATGCTATCACTTTTATGGTGCTACAGTCAATGGCTGAAAACAAGGTCAAACCCACAAAAACAACCACACGCTTTTCTTTAAATATACAGGCAGCTTTGGAGCCACCCAAGTAGTTCTACTTAGCGGGAAAGCTGAAGCCCCTCACCTCTCAGGACCACTGCATTGTAAACCAATATGTTGAGCAGTTTAAGATCAGTGAACTCCCATTCACCATTTTCCCCTGTATTGAATGTACCTATCACCCGGGCCTATCTCTCACCAGGACATAGCCCCATAGAAGGCTAAGGGAAGTTACTAATGACAAGGGATGAGTTTCAGGTTCGCCTCTACCATGGGTTCGCAAGGTGTTAACTTTTGGTCCAAAATTTTAGTTTGCCACCAGAAATATTGAAACAACCAATAATGCATTGTATAGCCTTTGACCTGGTCAGTCACAAGAGCCAATAATTTGAAGGAGTGGATAACCCAGTCCCCATTCTTAAAAGGGTGGGCTTACAGCAGATATATTGTCAGTGTGTGTTGGAACTAGGGTTGGGCCGAGGTAGAGGTAGATGAGGCAGCTACCTTGGGCACCATGCTGTGATGGGCGCAGCTGAGGTTGGAGCCTCTCCTGCCTATGCACCAGGGTATCTCCAGCACACTATGCAGTGTTGGAAATACAACAGCCTATGCTGATATGTGACAGGAAACAATACCGGCGCCTCCACGTGCAATATCGGCCAGTTGAAATGGTAACGAACACACTGAAGAGGCAGCTCCCACAGGTCAAAGGACCTTCAATCTGAGAGACAAAAAACAAAAAGGAGCACCTCCATAGTGTAAAACGAATTTTAATGATAAAACGCACAACTGTATTTTACTTACAAGAAGTCGGTAGTAAAAAGGCATGTAAAAAACAATGGGATGTCAAATCATCTAGCAGCGGAAGTCTGAAAAGATATGCAGCATCAGCGTCCACTGCCCCTGTGTGGTCTCGGTTTACATGTTTCTGGGGCACGCCCCCTTCCTCAGAACCTCGAACAGGTTCTGAGGAAGGGGGCCTGCCCCAGAAACATGTAAACCATTGTTTTCTACATGCCTTTTTACTACCGACTTCTTGTAAGTACAATACAGTTTTGCGTTTTTATCATTCAAATTCGTTTTACACTATGGAGGCGCTCCTTTTTGTTTTTTGTCTCTCTTATGCTGATATGTACTGATTTGTATTACTGACATATAGAGATGTAATATTGTCTTTTGAGCATTAGATGGTGCTGTGGTGCAAAACTAGTCTATGCTAGTTTTCCATATGCATGCTTTTGTCTATGATATATGTTTCCTGTTGATGCTGTATTCCTGTATACAGATGTAGTAATGCCCTGGTAAGTAAGGACATCTTAATTCAGCATTCCTCAAGATCTCCGTGCTTCATCTAAACACATAACCAACATGCAGGACTGAGCTGTCAATCTACTAGCTCAGTTCTGCAGATTGCAGTGTGAGATTGCGGCTGTCCCTGTGTAACCAGCGGCATTACATTTGCTCACTCCATAATAGCAGCTTTGTGTGCTCCTGATGAACAGAGCACAGCACCCGGCTCACAGAGCTCTGATGATGAACACTGGGAAAGCTGCATTATTCCTTTGTAATCTGCGGGACTGAGCTTTTAGTTTGAATGAAAGATACTATTGTAGTGCTGCAATGTGGGCAATGCGTTCCGGTCTGGAATCGGACCGGAACACACTGCTGATGGTGTAAACTAACCCTTAGGGCTAGTTCACACCAAACGCGTTCCAGGAGCAGAGCAGTTACAGAACGGATCAAAACTGCGTCCAATGTATTCCAATTGTATTTTGGGCTCTAGTTCACACCACAGCGTTCAGTTCCAGAGCATGTAAAAAATGCAGCATGCCCTATTTTTCCTGCTCTGGAACACATGCAAACGGATAAAAAATGCAACACATCAAAAACGCAGCACAAAACGCGGCATAACACACTGCACTGCGGGTGCAGAAACCCTTGCAGATCTGGTCTGCATTTGGTGTGAACAAGCCCTCAAGGGGTTATTCACTATGGAGCCGTAGCTTCGGCTGATCCTTCTGCTCTCTTCGGACGCCTGAGCCCTTCGGTTCAGTTGTACCAAAGGTCTACTGTACGGGCTATTCACAATCACTATTCATGGGCAGCGGAGGCAGGATGCACGTACCGTACCGTACCCCAGAATCCAACAGGTGCTAGAACAACTGGTGGATGGCGCCACAGTATACAATCTAGAAGATATGTTGGCCACACGCCATTCTCAGGGCCGGATTTACTCTCCCTGCCGCCCAAGGCCAGATTCCACAATACGCCCCTCCCCAGCAACTTTCCCACAAGGTCACCGCTGCCGCCCCTCGGCGCTCTGCCTCGGTGGCCTTGTGGGAAATCCAGGCCTGGCCATTCTGCTTTGGAATGTCATCTTTATTCATATTTCTTTAGCATGACATGCTAAAGGAATATGAATAAAGATGACATTCTGAAGCAGAATAGTGTGAGGACAACATATGTTCTAGGGTGCACATTCTCATGCACCATACAAGTGATTGGGTGGCTCTATAGCTATAGCCCAAATGCTTGTATAGTCATCACTGGCTGTAACAAATGTTTACAGTGTCCTACTCATGCGCGCTCTAGGGAGTCTGTGCAAGCAGGAAAAAAATCGCATCCAAGAGCAAGTCGTTCGTTTATACACAATGTGCAGACGGCAAGGGGTTAATGTATGAATAGTAACACAGGCTTCCAGAACACGTGCAGTATCAGGAAACAGATTTTGGTGTCATACCCCTCTTTCTCAAGCCTTTACGTTACAGAAATGTACTGTCCTAGCTTTTCCTATATCTATCTTATAATGTACTTTGTACTTCACTAGAGTTTTTGTTAGAAGTTTTGTCCTCCCCCATTTCTGCCTTTTAATACAGCAAATATTTATCAAGCTTATCTTATTAAAGCATAAGACTATCGTGCTGTGAGGACACGCTCCATCACTGTGACAGAGCAATTATAATATTGGATTGATTGATTATGAAGTGAAATATTAGTAGCAGTCCGTGAAAAATTATTCATTTTGAATTTTAAGAGAAACCTGAATATGTTGATGAGGAGACAAATGACTTCCTCTGCTATTTATCTGCAGCTAAACATTCTGCATTAAACTGCGTTTTTTTTAACCACCTCAAATAGTTCTCATTCACCAAGTTTATTAATTATAACTCAGTATGAGGAGAGATAACAATATGATAAAGCATTTTTTCATTTACTGGGTTTCAGTTATTAAATCTGAATCTGTTGAAGCGGTATGTAAAGTACGATATTCTTATGTGAGACAGCCAGATAAACATTTCATTGTATATTTCCATTCTGTTACAGTTGTAGAGTGCCCCGGACCCCCAGAGGTCTGTGGTAGACCCACAAAGGTAGGGAGTGTTGACATTTCACTCTCAGGAGCAGGGGCGTAACTAGAAATCACAGGGCCCCATAGCAAAATTTTGTATGGGGCCCCGTGATTTCTAGTAACCGACTGGGTCGCTATATTGATAAGCCACTGCTCAGGGGTGGATCCTTATCCTGTTTGTGGGATGTGAACAGTAAATTAGGTGCCAGTCACTTTAAGAGGCTTAGATGCTTTTTAAACAACAGCCAAACTGGGAAGAGGGTATAGGGCTTCAGACATCAATAGTAAAAATAGACTCCAGACTCAACAATCCCTTCAGGCTTTCACAGTGCAGGAATATTTCAGTAGAATAGAGGATGCCACTGTTTAGTAGGGCAACAGCTGAATAGAGGATGAGCATGGCATCTTCCCTGGGAGACACCAGACTTGTTCCTGAGGTCCATGCCATTTTAACCTTCCTGGCACTTCCAGCAGTTATAGGGCTCCTCTGGTTCTCCCTCCACATAGTTCCAGACCCCACCTGGGTCCACATGTGGCCTCCTCCAAGCTTGAGGCCTAGACAGCCTCTTCAACTTTGTACATTCCACCCCCAGGCTAGGCCCGGGGGTGGACTGCTGAACCACATGGCAATTCCTGAGTATTTATGCACTCCCCCAGCATGCCCCACTGGCCATAAAACTCCTAGTGATTGGCTGGGTAGGCATAGACCCTCCTAATGTTACCCTGTTGGCTGCCCCACTCTATGGGAGGGTCACACCCCCCCACAAGTAGGTGCAATCAATAGCAGAACACCTAGAACTAACCCAATTATACCAGACTAAAAATCAGCCAGACTGATTACAGTTCCAGCAATGCCAATTCAAGTAGCCACTCCACTTAGGATGGAAAAGGCTACACAGTCATCAGTAGTAGGGCATTAAAGTATATCAATGGATTTTTTCTATTTGAATAGAGTGGAGTCCCTTTTTGTATAGCCCAAACCTTTTTTGTTAGTTTTTGATAGAGTAGGGAGGGGTCTAACCCCTATTGTGTTGTCCTGTTGTCGGTGTCACACTGAGATTTTTCCCTTTGCTTTCTGTGTCGTTACCAGACACTTGTCTCCACTGGATGATTTCCACTCACTTTTTGCTGTGGCGGCTACTCTAAAATGTTGGATTCCCTCTCACTTTCTGTCTCAGTGACATCAGGTCAAAAAGAGGGGTGAATCTCAAACAGCAATAAAAAGCTGACAGGTGTCCTAAGCCTTCACCAGTAGAAAGTTTTGCCTTCACATGCACTTTTATCGACTGTGAATTAGGCTTGCCTCTGATACAGACCTTAGCTTTTTGAATTATATCCTGGCTAATCCTTTTTTCCACTTTTCTGCTCTTTAAGTTTGACCTTGGTTAGAATTTTTACTTCAGCTTCCCTTTTCTAACAGAAAGTTCAGTCTTCTGCTCTCCTCCTTTTCTTGACCTTGGACCGACTTTGACATTTCTGTCTCCCTTATTCATTTTCTATCTGTTAATTCGATAGCAGCAAGCCTTGAAGCCACATCCATACCACCTTAAGGGGTTCTAAAGCTAAGACCATGTGCACCTGATTGGTGCCCAATCTTATCACTGGGCAAGACTCCTCAGTTGGAGCTCAGCCTTTCTGGAACCTTTAATGCTTTAAGCCCCACAGACAAAGGTCTTCTCCTGAGTAATACTTGCTCTTTAAAAGTTAGTTATCTTCAGACAGACAGTAACTCGTGAAAACTGCTAAATCTTAAAAGGTATAAGCTGCACAAAAGACAACTATATTTATTGTCAAAGTCACCCGACAATTTTGACCCCAATGGTCATTGGGACTTTCCAAGGGTTTGATAAAAAGACAGGGGGTCATAAAGGGTCAGAAAATGTCTGAGGATCAATTGGTGGTCCATAAATGATGGAAAGTCGATTGGGGTGAATTCATCTTTTGATGTCTCTGTAGAGCTTCATGCCAGTCCCTAGTTCTGAAGGTGTCTCTATCAGTTGCTTTGTTACTGGCCTAATTTATCAACATGTTTTGTTCTGTGTTCTGTGACCTTCCTCCCTCCCCCCTTTTGATAAAGATATACTGTATGTACATGTTAACTTCTCATCTTCAGCATACTTCCCCTCTTCAAACTCTGCTGGAGAACCAGCGAGTACACCCACCTCAATCTCTGTTGTAGAGCCAATGAGTGCACCCACCTCTACCCCTGTTGTAGAGTGAGTACACCCACATCAATCTCTGTTGTAGAGCCAGTGAGTACACCCACCTCTAACTCTGTTGTAGGGTCAGTGAGTACACTCACCTCAACCCTTATTGTAGAGTGAGTACACCCACCTCTAACTCTGTTGTAGGGTCAGTGAGTACACTCACCTCTACCCCTGTTGTAGAGTGAATACACCCACCTCAATCTCTGTTGTAGAGGCATTGAGTACACCCACCTCTAACTCTGTTGTAGAGTCAGTGAGTTCACCCACTTCAACCTCTGTTGTAGAGTGAGTACACCCACCTCTACCTCTGTTGGCGAAACAGTGAATACACCCACCTCAACCTTTTATTAAAGAGCCAATTAGTACACTCACCTCAAACTCTGTTGGAGAGCCAGTGAATACACCCACCTCAAACTCTATTGGAGAGTGAGTAACTATACCCACCTTAAACTCTGTTGTAAAGTCAGTAAGTACACCCACCTCAAACTCTGGAGAGCCAATGAGTACACCCACCTCAACCTCTGTTGTAGAGCCAGTGAGTACACCCACCACTAACTGTATTAGAGAGCTAGTGAATACACTCACCTCAAACTCTATTGGAGAGTCAGTAAGTACACCCACCTCACAATCTATTGGAGCGTCAGTAAGTACACCCACCTCAAACTTTGTTGGAGAGCCAGTGAGTAAACCCATAAAAATAGGAGTGGGGCCAAAGAACCAATTGGTTTGCATTTACTAAAAATTAATAATTGCAACAACCATAATGGCAGCTGTTGATATCAAAAGGAAATGTTGATATTATTTAGCAGAATATAATAATGATGATGATTATTGATGTTGATCGTAGTACCATTGTTTAAAGTAGTATTTGTTATGTTAAACAATCTGAAATTATTGAAGGGGTCAGTGAGCTGAGGGGAGGGGTTTGGGTCTTGATTCAGAGCTCTCGCCTATTGTAATTTGCAATTTGTTCTCTCTTGAATTTTATACATTGTGTAACTTACAATTTCTGCTGCTAAAGTTAATATTTCTCTTTTAGAAGACTTTCACTTATTAGATTTGCTCAGTGTCTTGCTCTGTTAATCTTTAATCTTTCTTCCTATTTGTTTTACGTCTGTTTGTTTACTCTTCTCACTTTATATCGGCGCTGTGTTTTGTTACGCTTTCCCCTCTCTTATGTCGCACATTTTATATTCATTTATTTCCAGTTGGCACAGTGACATCTGTTGTTTAAGTTTTAGGTGTGAGTAATTGGTGGCAGGTGAACTGACTACAGGGAGGGGGGCAGAGATGTCACAGAGCGCAGCTTCGTCTATGACAATATATAGGCTATATGAGTTTTATGCTCCGTTGCCTTATGTCATATGGCCATTTCACTGTTACATTATCTATAAATACAGACGGGGAATGCAGAGAGAAAATTGTGCTTACAATGACAATGGCTAAGACCAGCTTGAACATATGGCACATACATTTTCATGTGCTGCCAGTTTTGATTCTCATATTTAACCATTTAGCATGCCTACTGGGCTATAGATGGGCAATTTCCAGTCACAGAGATAAGTTCTTGCCTCCTTCAGAAGTGAAACTCTAGTTACCTATTTTGTGGGTAGAACAGAAAATGTTAGATCTACTGTCATGTTATTTATTGCTATCTTTTCCTAAATTTTCAGTTTTGTCAATTGGACACTTTTTTATAGTATAGGAGAGATTTACTTTAACTGCCAGTCAACAAAATTGCCCAGATAAGGGAACCTCTTCTACAATCCAAATTCCATTGGTTTTCACTGACTAGTGAGAGCAGTAAGAGAGGGACATCTCACTGGTCCGGTTAGTGTGGTCTCATCTCCATAGGAAGAGCTTAGAGGTCTGTTAGCGATCCTGTCAGTACGATGTACTAGAAGCTGGAGACTTTGGGGTTGATTTACTGAAAGACAAAGTGGCTGCTCACTTTGCAAGGGGTGTTTCCTCTTAGTTTAGTGAATAAGTTGAAGCTCTGCTGACTTCCATCGTGCAATCATGCGCAAGCAAAAATACAGTTTTTTTCCCTTGCACATGAACAGGTAATAACTGCAAAGTGAATATTTACTACATTCACTAATATTAGGGAAAATTCCTTTGCAAAGTGAACAACCTATTTGTCTTTAGTAAATCAACTCCAATGACTCTGCTACTTTACGTTTTGTAAAGAGCCCAAAGGAGTTCTTTATAAGTACATTGCGATGGGGTATTCACACCATATTTGCTTTCAGTGAGGGCAGATAGCCCCTGTTTTACTTGTCCTGCTCATTTCCAGGACTTCTTCAATTTATGGAATTCTCTACCCCAATCTGTCTGGCTATCTCCTACTCTGTCCATCTTTAGGCAATCCTTGAAAACTCATATCTTCAGGGAAGGCTATGCCAGCTCTACCTGAAGTTTTTACCTTCGCCATCCCTCACAATTAATGCCTTTTGTATCACTTGCCCCTTCCTTTTAGATTGTAAGCTCTTATGAGATCACCTTCTAACCTTCCTGTATTGAATTATATTGTATCTGCACTGTCTCCCTTTAATTTGTAAAGCACTGCATAGTTGACGCTTTATAATTCCTGTATTATAATAATAATGTTAAGTTACAAATATTTGAAATAATAGATTCCATATTTTTCTGTACAGAAAAAATACGCTTCTTCCTATCCAGGACAATCTTCTTGCAGACACACAGTCTCATCTTCTGTCATTTCCTCCATCAACTATAGACGGCAGTGTTGCAGTACTCTATCACTCAAGTTATTGCAGCCTATTATAATCCATTGGCAAAAGAGAAATGCTACAAATCCTGGGGTTTCCCAACATCCCAGGTCGGTATATTGTTT
>NW_017307570.1:93318-114265 GCF_000935625.1 Nanorana parkeri
TTCGAGGCAACTGCATACTTCTAAGTGCCAGATGTGCAAATTATAATCCTTCCACCTATATGAACCTATTTCATTGTCTGTTTGTAATGAATGAGAAGATCTCATTTAGGGACTCAGTGCATACCTGTGTGAGCTTACTCACCTGTAACTTTGTATATATTGTACATATCACCCAGCATGATGTAAACGATTCATAGTTTGCAAAGTTATATGAATTTACAATAGCCTGTTTTTCCATTTAAATTGTCTGCTAATCTATATTTTCATAACTGTATCCTATTTACAAATTTGCAGATGTACCCTCTAGTGCAGGGGTAGGCTACCATGGCACTCCAGCTGTTGTGAAACTTCAAATCATGGCTCTGTCAGTGTCTCTGGGAGTCATGCCTTTGGTTGGCAGAGTCTTGTGATGTCTCATGGGACCTGTAGTTCAGCAATAGCTGGAGTGCCAAGGTTGCCTACCGCTGTTCTAGTGGCTATAAGTCAAACTGTACAGTTAGCTCCAGGGACTGGTCTAAGAGCCAGCCGGCTCAAATGATCAAACTTAACCCTTGCAGTGTGGGGATAGTCCCACCGCAAGGGTTAATAATAATTTTCCCTGGAGTGCAGAGCACAGTACTGTCAGTTTAATACTGGCAGCTTGCTTACAGAAAGGATGAACACACAGGTGACCTCATCGGTATGCTGGCTCCCTTACTGTCCAATCATCAGGATGGGGTGGAACCGAAACTAAAGAAGCAGACCTTTGGTAGCAGATTATTTACCCATCAGAGGATAAGGTGCCTTTGTTATCTGGTGTGATTGAAAGGGTGTTGAGATGAGTATTTTGAGGATGCTTCTATCTATACAATAAGTTAGGACATACTAATAGGTTATATAGGCGATTTTGAGATGATAACTCCACAAGTAAAAAGTTGACAAATCGATTTCAGACAAAATGCTTCAGTTCTGTTAAAATAGTATTTTTGTATTTTTTTTCCCTTTGACTAGCCCAAAACCGAAATTATAAAATGCAAATCATTTACATTGCGCAAGAAAAGATTGATGAATCAAATATTTATGCAAACATTAAAATTGCTGGCGTATAAGAACGGCCGCTTCCATGTTTTATCTTTCTGACAAGAACTTAATTGCTGCAGAAATAGGATAGGACATTATTGCTGTATTTATGCAAGCTCCTCAATCTTTATAACAATGGTCACTTTGCTTTTGTCACAAAACTGCTGATTCTTTTCCATAAAGAAGGGAAACTTACAATTACTTCATATTTTTTGGAGTGCTGACTTGCATATAAATAACTAACACAAGTAACGTAGCAAATCGTCAAAGTGTTTAATAGCTTGCTGCAAATTATAGAGGACACGTAGGTTAATGCAGGAAAGAGGATGCCCGGCATGGAGCGACTGTAGGATGTGCAGGCGGTGCTAATGTCCATATTCCATAAGGCCAGGAGGTTCCAAGAATAATATCTCTTTCCAGTTGTATCCCACTTCTCTTTTTTATGTTAATTTTCCCTTCTCCAGTCTGTTGTTTCTAGTCTCTTCCTTCTTCATAAAGACAATATTCGACTGTATACTATAAAAGGGAACAGACCATAGGTAGAAATGAACTCTGAAAGATCATCTCTGAATTGGTGCTGACACTGTCCTTCCTTCTGGAGGGGGGCTACTTTTGTTCCCCATGGTCCCTGTGTGTGTTTTAAAGGAGTCACCGCTCCAAGCTCACTCCTGTGATGGACCACCATACAATACAAATTAGCTAACTGGACATGAGCTGGTAGTCCATCACAGGAGTGAGCTTGGAGCAGTGACTACTTTACAACACACACACGGACCCTGAGGGACAAAAGTAGCCTCCCTCCAGAAGGTCCAGGACAGTGTCGGCACCAATTCAGAGATGATTTGAGGATCTACAGCCGAGTGATACACAAATAAGATACATTTTTGTTAATAGTTAAGGTACTTGACTGTATTTTTATGATTTAACTACTGAGTTTAGTGTCACTTTAAGGAATATTAGACAGACTGATGGGAAGCAAACTATAGCATAAAAATGTCAAACAAATTCAAAAGTATCGTAGTTTGTTCTTCCATTTGGTTCCATTGTAGCCAAAACTCAAAATGCATCGTACGGGGCTTAATGGCATTTTTCTTGTGGTATTTTTATCTTGTAGTTTTTATGTCATAAATTGTGCTTGCCTTTTTTTCATGCTTTCTCTATAATGTAGGAAGCAGCATGGACATTACTGATAATGCCCATTCACTTCTAGATGTGATAACTGTCTACAGCCCACAATTCATATAAGGAATCCCATTTAGATTTTCTTCAGAGGAGCCTTGTATACAATAGGAAAAAAAAAATGAGGATTTGCAAAATGGCCACTTTCAATGTACAAGGAGATATTATGAATAGGAAGAATGTCTTGTTTAAATTATAAGTATACTGCTTCTTCATCTATGCTATGTAATTGTAGACAATGTAGCTGTTCTTACAATATCTTTACAAGAGTATAACCACGTATTTTTGTCAAGCATACAGTATATAATAAAGTAGACATGAAATAGAATGCATTGTATGAGTTGCACCAAACAACCAATTCAGAGGCATAACTAGAAATCACAGGGCCCCATAGCAACATTTTGTATGGGGCCCTGTGATTTCTAGTTACGCCCACCGGATATCCCAAGCAACCCACCTGAGAGTGACTCTGCAGAGCCCACCATAGACTCTCTATGGTGGGCTTTGCAGGGGCTCAGGTGGGCTGGCCAAACCCTCTTACCTGTCAGCCCCAATTTCTCTCCGCCTCCTCCTTCTCCGTCGCTGGGCCCCGCCTCCTCCACTGACGGGCCCTACTTCCTCCTTCGCTGCCGACACCGGTGTTCTATCGAAAGCTCCAACTTGTCGAGCTCTCCGACTGGGCAGGTCACATCCAGTGACTGCCAGTAGGAGATGTACAGCAGATGGAGCTAGTGTGCATGGCCTCCTCCGCAGCTGCTGGTTGTCACTGACTCAGCAGCAGCTGTGAGGAGGAACGCGCCACTGCACAGATCACTGACGGGTTGTCACTGATCTGAACAGCGACGCGTTCCTCCTCACAGCCACCAGTGACAGCCAGTAGCCTAAGATGCCATAGCGACCCAGACGGCCGTACAGCATCAGGGGGATGCCCTGGCCGGGCCACCCTGTTCCGGGCCCCATAGCGGCTGCCTGGGTTGCTATGGTGATTGATCCGCCACTAAACCAATTGGCTTTTCCATCTCATCTTTATAGGGTAGATTAGAACATGAAGGAAAAGTTGACAGGCTGGCATGGGCAATGCAGGTCGTTCTAAGCCATCAAGTGGACGTTCACCCTAGAGTTACTCAGTGAACATTAAACAGCCATATCACATACAGTATGTACCTTGATAAATGTTTAGAACCCTGTTAGAAGTCTGTCCTGGAATCAGTACTGGAAAACCGTCTACCAGTGACGCCATGCAACTCATGATGTCACTCATGCTATCTACATATAAAACATCACGAGTCACAGAGGAAGCACGTTCAAGCATTTTCCAATTAGGCTTTGCAATCACAGGATGTAACTAGCATAAGGTGGGCTGAGCGACACCATGAGTTGCATGGTGTCATTGCACTTTTACTTCAAATGTTTAAATGATGAGCAGTTTCATGTTGATATCACTTAGGGGTGTATTTATAAATGTTTTCACAATGGAGTCTCGCAGCTTTCTCCCAAGACTCACACATTTTTCTGTCTGGGTTCATTGGGAAAAATGTGTGAATCCCGGGAGAAAGTTGTGTGAAAACATTTATAAATAGATGAATAGATTTAGTGATAGTGTACGTATATTATAAACATTTTTTTTTTGATAGGGGAAGGGTTGGTTGCGCTGAAGTTTTTATTGTTTTGTGTTCATATTGAGAAGATTTAACCCTATGTTTGTCCTAGTGACCATATATTGAGGCAGCCTGAGATGGTTGCCTCAGGCGGTATCTCTTTGGGGGGCAGCTGGGTGGTGGTGATGGCAGGGGGGGCTGGGTCGTGAAGGGGGGTGGCAGGGGGCAGACCCAGCATCCCAGGTTGCTAAGAGTTCTTAGCAACCTGTGATGTTCTGCCTGGTGTCTCGCCCAGCTCACTGACATCCTCAGTTGCCTAGAGCTGAGCGGGACACTCTGGTTTGCATCCCGCCCAGCTCCTGGCAACCAGCGATGTCCGTGAGCAGGGCAGGAACACCAAGGTCACATCTTTCTGCCTTGAGGAAGGGACCCTGCGCGGTCCCGAAACGTCGGTTTTATTTGGATGTCTGTGACTCTTTCTGTCCAATAAAAGGGACATATTTATCTTTACTACTGAGTGCTGGTGATTTCCTGACTTTCCTGTGTTTGCACGGCGCCATCCGTGGTATCTCATCACTGCGAGCACCACTTTTTTCATATCTGGCCGGGACTGCTGTGAGGAGTGCGGAGGGTCTCTCCATCTACTTGCAGTGAGCAGGGCAGGACACCAGACAGAGCTGCTAACACCACAATCCTACATCACCTTCCCCAGGCGGCAAGTGAGCCAGTGAGTGACCGTTTCCTGTCGGCACCACCCTCATACCCCCCTTCACTCCCAGAACGAAATTGCCTCTAGCGGCAATTACCATAGGGACGGCCCTGGGACCAGAACTTGTTCACACCATGTCTGTTGAGCTGCCTTTTTCTGCACACAACTACAGATGTATGGTGTGAATATGTCACATAAAAATAAAGATATTTTTTTATTTGTCCTGTTCATACCATTCATGTGCAGCGGTGTGCAGAAATAACACAGCTCAACCGACATGATGTGAACAAGCCTTAGGATGGGAATTTCCCTCACATTGAGACTTCATCTCATATTCTGTTGCATCTCCAGGATAGAAAACAAAGGGAAATAAACAGATAAGAGTTTTTGCCCTTCCTACTCCCTATCCAAAACTAAAAAAAAAAGGTATTGATTGTACACATGTGTAAAGTTATCTAAACCCAAAACCAAAAATGTCATATAGTGCAGCTTACCAATTCGTAAATGTAATGGCTGCATTAGTTTTCTTTTTAGGCTTTTTTCCTTTATTTACACCTGGTGATCTGGCCAGTAACACACTTCCTGCCTTAGGATGGCTCCTCTATATGGAGGAGCAACTGAGCCACCCTCAGACAACAGAATATTCACCCTTTGGGGAGGGTAGTGTTGGATATACTAGCAGATTTCGATGGACTTGACCAACAAATTAAATCTGTACACAAGTTACCATTTTTTTTTAAGCAGTTACATCAACAGCTTTTCTTTTTTTCCTTTTGGGTTAAAGGTTTTACATAAATAAATACTGACCATTGTAATCACCTGTCAGTGTTAAATGGTTTGCCTCAACCCTTTATTTGTCAATTTTGCTGGACATCTTGGCCTGGTAAAGGAAGTTGAAAAAAGACTTACTGGCCGGGCCACCAGATTATAATAAAGGGGAAAAAGCAAATGCATCCACCACATTTAAGGATTGGTAAACTGCAATCTATTAGACACGTAAGCTACGGAAAAATTTGGTTCGGTTCGGATATTTCGTTATTTCAGAATTTAGATTTGGATCCGAAATTCAATTTGGTTTTGGTTTCGGATTTGGACGAAATCCGAATTGACATTAGTTTCGGATGAGTTTACGAATATTCATTGTGAATACCAAAGAAAACCGTATACAGATATTAATACTAAAGCTGAATCTCCGAGACCCGAATGGCATTTAGGATCCGAATTTCCGAATTGCATTTGGGAGCTCCCAAATGCCATTTGGGTCTGGGAGCCATATAAATATATTACTAAAACGGAGACTCCCAGACCCGAATGGGAATCGGGTGCTCCCGAATGCAATTCGGAAATTTGGATCCCGAATGCCATTTGGGTCTGGGAGCCTCAGCTTTATTATTATATGTATATACTGTACATGGCTTCCATGTTGCCGTATCGAAAATTTGTGTTCAGACCCATTTGGATGCATTAAACTGAAAAACACATCTGATTAGCCAGAAAAGCCACATGTCCAATTCAGTTTAGTTTTTGAACTAAATTCGTACGGGATCCGAAATTCGCAAACGGAAATCTGGACACATTCGGATGCATTGGGATTTAAAGGTTGGATTTGTCCGAAGGTCAGAATTTCGGAAAATTCGTCCGAATTTTGATTCAGAGCGAAACAAATCACACATGTCTACAATATATAACAATATATATATGTTTGCTGCTAAGCTTAAATACACTTTACGACAATCCTTTTTATATATGACGCCTATTATGATCAAATAGGATGACACAAAAGCCCCTCACACACTCATTATTCGGTATTCACCAGTTGTTCATATTTCATAAAAAATGGACTATAGACTGCCAACTTTTATTTTATAATACTGACTTGCAGATTCCTCCAAACACAATCCAGAGTGTCTTCTTTGGTATGCAAATGTGAAGTTCATACCAGTGGGTTGGCTTTTTTGTCTGCTCTTCCTACTTCATGCCTTGCTATTGGTAACCTATCCCTTTTTGCAGAAATGTAGATTTCTGCAAAACTTCACAATTTCCCTGAAATTCAATGTCGCCAATTGTGAAGGACACCTAAACTGGATGTGTTTTTTTTTTTTAAGGGTGCAATGGGCTTAAAATGGCTACTGTGGGCTGCCAAAGCTCATTTCAACTATCCTGGACCTGTTCCTATGCCAAAAAAAAAACAAAACCTTTCATTAGCCGCATTATTATAGTTTCTTTCCAGAAATAAAAAAGTGGAACATTTTGAAGGGTCAGAACCAAAATAACAATCAAAAACACATACAATAACCCATATACAAAAAATAAACTATAAAAATAAAAACTCAAAAACAAGAAAAGATAAAAAGTAAAATTTCTACTTCAGCTAAATTAAAGCAACATCAAAAACACTCAGCTCTTTCCTATTAGCAGTCATCAGAACAATGTGATGGATACTGCAGGTGGTGGTGTGCAAAAACATTAGCTTCCTATTACAAAGGAGCTGTTTGTCTAATAGGGTGCTGTAGGTTGGGGGGGGGGCTCTCAAGGTGCTATAGAAAAGGACTAAATATGTATAGCTGTAGGTGAGTACTATAGGGTCCAGTCCAGCTGGTAGTTTATAAAACTCAATCACACTACTGCTTTTCTAAGAGCTTTTTTTGCAGAATCCCTTTATATTGGAACAGTGGGATCCTTATCTGACCTCTCCAATCCCTTCTTACACCACAGCAACGCAAGTGACCTTAATCCTCATCCTGACCCAAATCTTCAGCAAGACCTTTGATCTTTATCTTGACCTCTGAATATTTTTCAGTGATTTATCCTTGCTCTTCACCTTGCCTTCCGTGCCTGCTGGTCTTTACCTTAATCCATCATTTGTTATAACAAACAAATATAAACAAGCAAAGGTAATAAAAAAAGAACTACCTAAACACTTGTGTGTGTGTATATACATACATACATACATACATAATATCTTTGCTTGTTATATATATCGCTCACCTCTCGATCCTGACACAGCTCTCTACCGTGACAGGGGAGGGGCTGGATTCCCCCCTCCCCGATCTGCCAGCGCTGACTGGCGGAACGGACGGGGGAGGGGGCGGGTACAGCTGGCTCTGCCTCTAGATAGGCAGAGCCAGCTGTCAGTCATGCAGCTGGGCAGATCCAGACATAATTGTCGGGATCCGCTTCAGCTGCGGCGTCTTAGTATACAGCGAGCAGCGGCTCGCGGTATACTGCGGCGTCTCAGTATACCGCGAGCTGGAGCTTGCGGTATACTGAGCCTAGGGTGATGGGAGGATGCTAGTTTGTGTCCTCCCGTTACCCTAAGGAGAATTATGGGGAAAAGCCTTAACCCCATAGTTCTCCTTTTAAGCTTGCTATACACTTTTTTTTCTCTGTGGGTCTGAACGGGAAAAAAATACTTAATTCCCTCTTTCATAGCATAGATAGAGGAATCTCCCCTGACATTTATTTTATCTCAGTAGCTGGCTCCCACCAAGGTCAGAGTACCTGAACAGTCCCTTACCCTGATTGGATGCAGGCACTATCCGGTCAATAATTTTCAACCCAAGGTAACTGAAAAAAGTTTTGTTGAGCCAAATGGCCAACATTTGTACCATGTATGGAAAAATCCTGTTTGCTCGTATTACATATTATTGTGTTTTCCTGGCCAAATCATAAGGTGAGCATTGAATATTTATGTTAATTGTGGATCTAGCAATGCTCTTAAGGGTGCCCATGTTTCCTTTATCGTTTGCAGTATTTAAACCCCTTTGAGGATTGATGTGGTGGCTGCTCTGGAGAAATATCTTTGAAGAATGTATTCCTATTCCCATGGTGGTGGATTACCATGCGCTCTCTCTGCTTCTTCAGGGGTTTTGATGTTGTGGACAACCAAACAACCAAATGACCTTACCCTGTGAATTGTCAGTCACCTCTAGAGAATGGCCATTCAGCTCCATATCTGGGATCCCTTTTCCATAAATATTCAGTTCATAAAACTATGGGGAAAAAAATATAATGTATGACTGTTCCCCTCCGTATATTTCTTCTTAATTCAAAATTTAGGTTCTTTGCAGATTTATTTGATACTGAGCAAATCCGTAATGATAATGAGCGCAATAAATAAGTCATAAGGTCAGCGGCACTAAATAATTTCTATTTTAATTTTCCACTTTGTTAATTAAGCAGTCGTTCAGCTGTTAAAAAGGAATTAGTGCCTGATCACATGAAAGGTCAATGAAAAATCTTGGCGCGGTATAAAAATATATACGCACATCTTTTTATTGAGCTGTCTTATTTAGTCGAAACTTAAAAAGAAATGTTGGAAACAGATGTGAAGGGATTAGATGCAGAATTACTTCTGTGAACATATAGGAGTCTATTCACGAAGCAGCCGAAGGATCTAGCCGTAGCTTCGGCCGATCCTTCGGCTAGCTTCGGCCACAGGACCCCCTACGGTTCAGTAGAACCGAAGGGCTGCTCTACGGGCAATTCACTATAGCCCGTACAGCTCCCGAACGTGGCCGAGCGGCTGGCTCCGGCCAGTTGCAGAGAGATCAGCGTCCCTGGTTAACAGCTAACCAGGGACACTGATCTCCAAACAGCCTATCTTTTCCTGGCGCTCCGGGAGTCTCCTGCTCCTGGCCGCCAAGGAGAGCAACACTGCTTTTTCTTTATTCTGACACGGAGCCGTGTCAGAATAGAAAAAAATATAATTTTGGCCATAGGAATGCATTGCTAGATTCCTATTGGCTATTTCAATTTGCAATAGCAAACTAGCATTGCACCCACCCTCTGCTGCAGTTCTCCATCAGGTCCACAACTACTGATTGACAGCAGCAAAGGGCGAGAACAATAGCTTGTTTGCCATTGGCTATTGCAAATTGAAATAGCCAATAGGAATCTAGCAATGCATTCCTATGGCCAAAATTATATTTTTTTCTATTCTGACACGGCTCTGTGTCAGAATAAAGAAAAAAAAAATGAACAACCGCCGCACAATAGAAAACAGTTGGGCAGAGCTAGCTCCACACAATCGGGACCGAGCAGAGGGACTGAGCAGAACAGCCGATCCGAATGCCGCTCAGCAACATTCGCTATTCACTCACTGCTGTTCGGCATCTATAAGGATAGACCGAACAGCAGCGAGTAGCCTGCCGGAGGTTCGGCTTAGCCGATCCATATGTTGGATCGGCTGAGTCGAACTCCTTCTGCACTTCGGGTCGGCCGAACATGCTGTGCATGTTCGGCCGACCCAAAGCCACCCAATGTACGGCTGATTTCAGCCGATATACCAGCCTGAAGTGAATAGCCGAACAGCTTCGCTTTAGGTCGGTCTTTCACTCGGCTGCCTACGGCAGCTTTGTGAATAGACCCCATAGTTTATGTATTTTTAGAAATTAATTGTGTTTCTAATCAGTGGTGTCACAAGGGGGGGTGCAACCTGGGTGACGCCATTGGAGGGGTGACACCAAAATGACTGACCTGCCATGTAAAGAGCCTGCCAGTGGCACAATGCGGTGCTCCAAATCAAGGATAGCAAGATCAAGATTTACACAGGTAAATTTTCAAATCCTTATATTTTTTTTTATTTTCCATAACATGCACATGCAGAGTTAATAAACTGCTTGATTCTCTGCAGATCAAACAGATCTAAATAGAATTATTAAAGGTCGCTCCCTTCAGTTGCCAGGAGATAAAAGCCAAATCTAAGCTCCCTATGTGATAGCACTGAATGGCCCACGCAGTCACTTGGGAGGAAGGGGAGTTAGTCACTTGATCTCCTCTTCAAAATTGCTGCATTTGGGCTTCAAAATATAATTTAAAGTGTATTTATATCCAAGTCCAAAAATTCAATATATTGCATGCAAGAGGGTCTTAGTCTCTTTGAGGATGTCCTTCGCCCCTTTTTCTGCCAGCGTAGTCTAGCTGTCCCTGCCTACCCCTTGGGCGTGTATTGAGAGTAGGAAGGTGGAGGGAGGGCTAAGGGAGATGGGAAGTGGCTCCACATTTGCAATGTCATGTAGAGTGTCAAGGTGAGATGTTTACTCCTTTAGCATCCGCCCTTGTAGTGTTTTATTTTGCAGAGCTATGGGCACACTTAACAGCAGGAATGAGTGGTGGTTTGGTGAAGGTGGGTTCATCCGCAGTGGTGGTCAGAAAGGTTCCCTTATTCTTATGGGTCTCAGGGGAGGGACAAGATCCTCGATGGACTAAGCTTGTAACCACCGTTACAGGAGAGGACTCTCAAATAAACTGCAAGAGGCCCAACTAGGCCTAGGACCGAGTGAACTATGGAACCTGAGATAATGTAGAACTGATGGATGGCATGTGGGTAGGGTTTCCACCTTTTCTTCAAGCGAAACCCGAACACTCTAGTAGCCCCTATCTTAATTTTGGATGCCCCTGCCTGTCTGACATCTGGTGTCCGGGTTTCTGCTGCCATGAAACTCGGACACAGCATTCAAAACCCGAACTGTCCGTGTGAATCCTGGACAGGTGGCAACCCTACATGTGGGGTTAACAGCCCGCCACCAAATGGTGCCATTGCATGCAGCTTACAGGTTCTTAGATGTGTTCGCTTGGCAAGGCTGAAAACACTGCTTGAGATTTCAACACTGCATAGGCAGAGTAAATAGAAAGTTAGAAGCTCGTTGGATTTTTGGTAAGATTACATTTTATTTTTTTACTGAAAAGATAAAACATTTTTAATGGTAAATTTTAGAGACCAAAAGGGAGCAAATAAGAGAAGTTAATTGTTAGGGATTATATACACTTCAAAGGGGTTTTATACTCACAGCCTATCCTTTCCTATTATAACATCAGCAATGTAATAGGAATACATACTAGAGTTGTTTTTGATAATGTAATCAAAGCTTACTTTAAAAAAAAAACTTTTTTTTTTTTCCACTGCACACTGATATCAAATGAGGGTATTTTCTAGTTGACCTTTTGCTCTAACAGACCTAGGGTGTCTTCCCTCCTTGATCCTTGTTTCACCTTTCATCTCCTTGCCTCTCCTTACCCTCCGTCCTCTCCTTTGTCCCTTCTCTTTCCCATCCCGGAATCTAAGCCTCTTTTGATATTGACCATTGACAGCATGCACTCTGTTAGTGATTGATTGCCCGTATGGCCAAATGGCAAGTCGCTGTATCTTTATTATTTCTGTCTGTTTGATTTTATCAACCTAAGTTTTTATGTTCCTTTACTGTATAATTTAGAAAAACGAGAAATAAAGATTATTTAAAACAAACACCCTGTATGTAGTGAGTGCTTCCTTCTGTCTGCCCATCACTTTCCACAACTTCCTGGATTCCCAGTGTGCTTTCCCTGCTGCTTGATGTGATGCAATCTCTATTTCTTAAGACTACGTTTCCCATCATGCATTGCTTCCAACAAGCAATGATGATGTTACATTGTTCAGATGGTGAGTTGTATTTCAGAAGCCAGGCTCTAAAATAATGAATGCACATACACAGGGCTAAGTAAAATGGTGTCACTTTATTGAGGAAGTACATCCTATGGACATCTTCATTAAAGGAGAACTATGAGGTGAGTGATTTTCACTCAACCTCATAGTTAGAGCCGACCTGTGACAATGAAACTGTCACACGTCGGCTCAATAGGTCGGGAAGTGAGCGAACGCATACTGTCGCTCGCTCACTTCTTGATCATTTCCCTGCAGAGAGCCGTGACTGTCATTCACGGCTCCCTGCAAGGATTCCACCCTCTACGCTCCGATCCACCATCGCTGGCTGGTGCAACGGATGGGGGCGGGTACAGCTGGCTCTGCATCTAGATAGGCAGAGACAGCTGTCCTCACGCAGCTTGGTGGATCTCGACAGTAATGTCAGGATCCGTCTCGGCTGCGGCGGTCTCAGTATACTGCAAGCTGTAGCTCGTGATATACTGAGCTTTGGGTCACGGGAGGAGGTTAGTTTATATCCTCCCGTGACCCTTAGGAGAACTATGGGGAAAAGCACTTACAGTACCTCATAGTTCTCTAAGTAAATTTACAATCTTCTAGATGGATCTGGTTATTAGGAGTGTGATAGAACTTATGGAAATTCAATATAGAAATACAGATTTATTTTTAGTTTTTGACCATAGATACACTTTAAGTGCTTTTGCAGCTTGTTGAATCACGGCCCTGGAATCCAATTTTTTCCATCGTATGCAGAGCAGCAGCAGGTAAACATCTCCAGTAAAGTTTGTTAAAACCATTTCAGTGAATGTAGTTGACTTGAAAGTTTTCTCAACAAGACTGTCAAGTTAAAGTGATAGAAATATGAGAGCTGTGATTGCGGACTTGTTTGTTAAGCTTATAATTTACCAAGCAATCCAGCCCGGTATGTCTGTCCATCTATCACTGTTGATGCCCGCCCGTCGGTCACAGTCTGCGGCCATCATTGTCAGTCTGCGTTGTCAGAATTTGTAAGTGTCAGTTGATATCTACATCCATCAGAGCACATCAGCCTGTGAAAGTTTTGATGTATTATAAGAAATAATAACCTGCCCCAGAAACAAAATTGCAGCAATTACCTCGAAGCTTCGTGACCTTTATTTATACACCCAGCCTGCAATCACAGAATATATGGTCACTGATCTCCTAGAAAAATACTGATAACCTTCCCATTTCCATAGGGGTTACATTATCACATATATAACATTCCATTTAAAGTGCATGTAAACCCTATAAATGAACTTCTCCTGTTTTGCTTCATTTTGGTCTGTCAAATATACCAATAAAGGGGTCAGTTATATCTGTCCAATAAGTTATAAATTACCCTGCCAAAAATCCAGTGTTGTCCAGTGCACTCTGTATTGTTATCAGCCATTCCCATGTTGTATATGTGAACTACAGAACACCTACCTATATGTTATGGACATCCAAAGGGATGTTTTGTAGTCCTAACATAGTTCCTGTCTTTGGGTAACAATGCTGATCTTCTATAGATACAGTGATTGAACGTTGTCACCCTAGGAAGGAAGTGTGTTACTGGCTGGATCACCAGGTGAAAATAAAGATAAGAATAGCCTAAAAACAGAAAACTAATGCAGTCGCCACATCTAAGGACTGGTAAGCTGCAATACATTACAGTTTTATTTAAACTTTAAAGGAGAACTATGAGGTGAGTGATTTCCACTCATCCTCATAGTTAGAGCCGACCTGTGACATTGAAACTGGGGAAGTGAGTGAAAACATACCGCTGATCCGCTCACTTCCCGATCCTTTCCCTGCAGAGAGCGGTGACTGTCAGTCACTGCTCCCCGCAGGGATCCCTCCCCTCTCCGATAGTCCAGCGCTGTGAGGCAGACAGGGAGGGGGTGGGCATAGCTTGCTCTGCCTCTAGAGAGGCAGAGCCAGCTGTCAATCAGGCAGCTGGGTGTATCAACAGTTTTGCAGCGCTCTCAGCATATAGCGGACCATAGCCCACTATATGCTGAGTTTTGGGTCACAGGAGGACACAGTATATGTCCTCCTGTGACCCTGAGGAGAACTATGGGCAAAAAAAGGTTGCTCCATAGTTCTCCTCCTTTTAAGCTTTAATAACAAGAATTGAATAAAAGACCAGTTACAGGCCCCATTCACACTTGTGTGTTTTGTTAAGGTAAACTGTATCTCTTACCATAATTTTTTTTTTAAGGATAGAGGGAGAGTTAAAATCTCCGTCAGGTGTTAGTGCTTAATCGGTGACACTCTGGCTAATATGCGCAGCATGGATCTGCTTCCATACTTGGCATGGCCAGTTTGAAACAGCGGGCAAGGGGAACTGGCAGGATGACCAGGCATTTAGCAGCTACATGCAAAATTAAAACATCAAAGGCTATGCGTAGTAAAAAGTATGTGAACAACCTAATACATTAACCAAATCTTAATTTTTGGGCTAACATACACTTCAGGACCTTTACACTTTGTCACAACTGATCACTGTTTTCCAGATCCGGGTTATGTTGAAGACATGACATCACTGGTCGTCATATACAGTATAAGCAGTGACATCACTTCTCAGGAAATTAAAGTAACTTTGTTATTGTAACCAAATCCTGAATAAAAGTAAAAGCTCTTCCTGTAAAGAAAATAGTAAATACTTAACCCTCCCGCTGCCCACTCCACCCAATGCCGCTCTATATAAAAATACAGATGCATTTTTAGTTTTTGACCTAAGATACCCTTTAAAGGAGAACTATGACATGAGTGATTTCCACTCACCTCATAGTTCTAAGCCGATCTGTGACAATGAGATTGTCACAGGTCGGCTCAGTAGGTGAGCGAACACATACCGGGTTCCCTCACCTCTCGATCCTGTCACGGCTCTCTGCTGTGACAGGGGGAGGGGCTGGATTCCCCCCTCCCCGCTACGATCTGCCAGCGCTGACTGGCGGAACGGACGGGTACAGCTGGCTCTGCCTCTAGATAGGCAGAGCCAGCTGTCACTCACGCAGCTGGGCGGATCCCGTCATCTAAGTCGGGATCCGCTCCAGGTGCGGCGTCTCAGTATACCGCGAGCTGTAGCTTGTGGTATACTGAGCTTAGGGTAACGGGAGGACGCTAGTTTGTGTCCTCCCGTTACCCCAAGGAGAACTATGGGGAAAAACACTGACCCCATAGTTCTCCTTTTAAAGAAGATAGTAAATACATCCCTCTCTGGAACACTGCTCTAATGAAGTGAACTCGCCGCCTAAAATCTCTTCAGAAACTGACACTTCTGGGATTGGGACAACCCCTACATCATGAGGAGGAATCACTGAACATGGTTGGGGACCAGGAGGTTAAAGAGACATTGAAGTCATTAGCGATAAACTGTTTAAAATTAACTCCGTTACAAAAACTAGAGGCCATCACCTAAAATTGATGGAAAAAAAATTCCAGCACAAGGGGCGAAGGGGGTTCTTCACAGTAAGATCAGTTAGGGTCTGGAACTCACTGCCACAGGCGGTGATTTCAGCAAATAATGTGGAATTGTTCAAGAAACTTTTGGACGATTTCTTAAGGGACCGTAATATACAGGGGTACGGGTACTCCTAGAATGAGATCCTAATAGGTTGGACTTGATGGACTAATGTCTTTATTCAACCTCAAATACTATGTAACTATGTAAGTCACACATCCCCCCTCCCCATGTTGCTTTGAGGACTCACCTTAAATGATGACTCTTGATCAGCTTCTTCCTTCCACTTGTGTTCAGCAATCCCTCCAGTGCTGGTGCCGGCCTCTGATCCAACGCAGACTCCTCGGGTCCCACGACATCTATCTGATGTGCACGTTCACGGCTGTGTGCATTCACCTTCACTGTGTCGCTCCTCTTCTCCCCGCTGAAGATCTCTACTACGTATGCACTTATTGTCTTCAGACGGCAGCGAACGGCGGAGACACAGGTAAGTTTTCACCTTTTTTGTAACTTTTTTTTTTTTATTGTTTAAAATGTTTTTGCATATATCAACTGCTTGCTAGCAGTAAAAATATGCAAAAAAACAAAGGAGTGTTTAATTCTACTTTAAACTGACAGAAATGTGGGTTTTTAAAGAGTTTTCAGGTGGTGAGTTCTCTTGATTAGAGCAGTGTTCCAGAGAGGGATGCATTTACTTTTTTTCTTTAAAAGGTCTCTTATGGTCAAAAACAAATCTGTGTTTCTATATTGAATTTCTATAAGTTCTCATAAGTTCCTAATAACCAGATCCATCTAGAAGTTTGTAAACTTAATTATTAAAGATGGCCGTAGGATGTACTTCCTCAATGCACTGACACAACTTCACCCAGCCCTGTGAATATGTACTTCCTTTTGTCACAACTCTCACAGAGCCTACCTCCTGAACTACAACTCAACGTCTGAACAATATAACATCATCATTGCTTGCTGGAAGCAATGCATGATGGGATGTGTAGTCTTGAGAAATGGAGATTGCGTCACATCAAGCAGCAGGGAAAGAGACGCGAAGCACACTGGGAATCCAAGAAGTTGATGAAAGTGATGGGCAGACAGAAGGCAGCACTCACTACATAAAAGGGATTTTTTTAAAGTAAGCTTTGATTGCATTATCAAAAATAACTACATTATATATTCCTATTACAATGCTGATGTCATAACAGTATAGGATAATATGCTGAGACTTTAAGGAAGAACTTTTATTCAGAACTTACTTTTAGTGACTTTAAAGGTTACATTTTATGATGATATTGATCTCAATTTTATTTGCAAATATTTTTGTAACCTATCTAAAAAAAATGAGCTCGGGTTATACTCTTGTGCAAAGCAGGCATTGTATTTCCAGTTATAAGTTGGCCCATTTGTCTATCAAACTGTATTCTTTCAGTGAACAGGATATGCCACGGAGAGAGATGTCTCTATCTGGTTACTAGAGGAACGAAGTTCTTGGAAGGCTTCTGTCATTGCTACACAAACACTTCTGCATAGCAAGAACCACCAGAGACATATTGTATTCCTGATATGTTTACACAGGATACAAGTGTGGGATGCATCTGCAGAACATATGGGAGCTACAACTGATTACTGTTGTGACAGCTCGACACGTTTAGTCCATCCTCCCTATTGCTATGGTGCTTATGTTCAGATCCTGAGAACAGGTAGAACATAAAACAGAAGACACTGATAATATTAGAACCGGTGTTTGTTTTGCATTCTGATATTTGCTATCTTTGTGTGGCTGGCTGTATTTGTGTACATGTACTCCCCTGTATACATAAGATATTACTTGCTTGACTTGATTGATAGTAAAGTCTAATTCATTAGGGGGTTTTCATATCATCTTACAGCCCCAGTAAGGTTCTTGGACAATCAACATCTGACTTGACACTAGTGATGAGTAGGGATGAGCTCAGGTTAGGACCAAACATGGTCCGTACCTTAGATCCTTCGAGCCTGGAAGGAGTTCCTCCTGAACACAGAAGGAAGCTCTTTCCATGCTGCCCATTTAGCAGCGGGCAAGGGAATTACCCACCCACAGCTAGATTTAATCAAAGGAGCAGAATTCAGTGATGTCATAGACCTTGTAGGGCAATATGCCTATTTTTGGTAAATGGCATTTACCTAATATGTCTATGTGGCCATTTTAGGTAAATTATGTCAGTACAAGCAAGGGCAGGGCAGGGAATGCCCGGCCCGCAGCTGATTGTGTGGAAGTACCCATGGCACTCCCTTGTTCAAAGCACCTCCAGGTTTGGACCGGTTCAGTCCCAAGCTGAGTCCATCCTTAGTGTTGAGGTCAGGCTCCTGAGGGTTAAACAAGCTCCTTCTAATGATCCTGGATCTGTTCTTTTGGCAAAAATGACGTCTTAATAGGCTAATTTTGTATGTTTTTTTTCACAAAAATAGACACCAAGAAAAGAAGAAAAGTAAGTAAAAAATAATGATCAAACACACACTTTCACTTGAAGTCTATCTATAGCCTTTTATTTATTTATTTTTGTCAGTTTTGGATAGAGTGGGGAAAGGTTGGAACCCCTGTCAGATTTTCCTGCTATTCAAGTCTTTGCCAGAGAGATTTCCCCTTACTTGCTGTTTTGGAGACAACCTATTACAAGATATACAGAGTAAACATGGAAAATATCAAAAGAATGCATTTGCAATAGAATTGAATTCAACATACATAGAAGCTCTATAAACAGTACAATAGGTACACATATCCTAGTATGTTTTGTTATATCAAGCATAATGCACAACATACACAACATACTAGGAGATGTTGTACCTATTGTACTATTTATAGCGCTTTTATATATGTTGAATGCAATTCTATTGCATTCTTTTGATGTTTGCTGTGTTTATTACATATATCTTCCATTACCGTCTAAGCAGGTTGATACACTGTCTATGGGTTTAATCACTCAAAGAACCTTTCATTGTTGCTTAAAATGTCATGTTGTGCAGACCTTTACCAATTCCCTTTTACTGGAGAGTGTGAAAGACAGTGTAAATATGAAATCTTTCTTTTTATATTCAGCCATTTTGTTTTTCAACTATCTTGTCTTTCTCTTTTGACATTCTCTTTCTAAAGAAACAAAACACGTACCAGTTTCGGCTAAAACTAACTAAATGTCATCTTTGCCTTCCTGCCTCCTTCAGCAGACAAAAGGTCTTCTCTGGTCCCTTATCCCATACAGTTCCAGACCCCACCTGGGTCAGGCCTCTTCTGAAGGTCATTTTGTAGATAAGGTTTAAGCACATGCACAGTCAGAATCATGATAATTACAAAGCATATAAAGTAGTGTGCTAGTTAATAAACTTTAGGAATTGCTAATCCTGAGACCGAGTGTGTGTCAGTTTGAATTCCTTGAGTGATCACGCTAAAAAGGGAACATTTCTTTTATACAACAAACTTCCTTGAAGACATATATAGCGCCCCCCTGACCCCTAAATGCATGTGATGAACCCCAAAGGCAGGAAGGGCTGACATTTCAATCCCAGGAATGCATTATTAGCCAGGTTATGGGATGTGAATAGTAAACTGGGCACCAGTCACTTTAAGTACTTTTTAAATGCTTTATTGTAGAACAACCAAAACTGGCAAAAGGGGTATAGGGCTACAGACATCCATGAACAAAATAGACTCCAGACTCGCCAATCCTTTCCAGCTTCCACAGTGCAGGAATATTTTAGTTGAGCAGAGGATGACACTGTGTAATAAAGCCACAGCTGGACAGAAGACATGCTTGAGATCTTCCCTAGGAGAAACACCATACTTGTTCCTGAGGTCCATGTCATCTTTGCCTTCCTGCCTCCTTCAGCAGACAAAAGGTCTTCTCTGGTTCTCCATCCCATACAGTTCCAGACCCCACCTGGGTCCACATCTGGCCTCCTGCAGACTTCAGGCCTAGTTAGTTTCTCCAAATGTGTACTGTACACCCTACGTGGACTGACCTGAGAACATGACAATGCCTGAGTATTTATGCACTTCCCCAACATTCACCACTGGCCATAAAACTCCTAGTGATAGGCTGGAGAGACCCCGCTGTCCTCCCACTGGCTGTCCCACTCTGTGGCAGGGTCACACTCCATAGCAGGCAACTGCAGACAACAGCAGAACACCTAGAAATTACCAAATGATCACAGACTACAAATCAGCCAGACTGATTACAGTTCCAGCAACACTAAATTTAAAGAGTCACTCCACTTAGGGCAAAGGGGATACACATGAATGAGGGAGAAACTGCAACTGGGAGCAAACAGTAAAAAGCTGACAGGGGTTCTAGCATTGCCCTGCTTATCTAAAAGGCTTAGTTTACCTTTTAAAGTAGACTATGTTTCATGTTACACACATATTCAGGGTGTAACATAGTTACACTGGTTGAAAAAAAAGACACAAGTCTATCGAGTTCAATCTGTAGAGCAAAAAATATAGACAAAGCTCCATAAACAAACCCTATGCCCACAGTTACCCACAGTTACACATGCAACATGGCCACATCGGCAACCCCCCCAGCCCCCACAAACCCCACACCGCCCCCACTTACCTGAATCCTGGGCTTCTACCTGCAGCCTACTCCTCTTTTTTGCATTCAGTGCGGCTGTGTGTGGCTCTCCCCACGCAGCCACATCATCCATTCACAGATCCTTTGAAAAGATCTGTGAATGGAGTATCTACAAGACTCATCAGGCAGCCCAGCAGAGAGTTTTATCTAGTAATGCACCAAAATTTCAGTTGGCAAAACATTTCGGACAAAATGGTACCACAGGCTAAATGCCAATAGTAGCAAAAACAACGGTGCATCCCCAGCTTCCCTCCTCCCCGCTGGATGCTGGCTGCAAGCCTCGATCTGTATATGCAGCGGCAGCAGGGATTGGAGGGGACACAAAGCCGATCCAGCTGCTGGCGCCCAGCGGGGAGGAAAGACTGAGCAGGGCAGTGCAGGGGAAGGAGAGCTCATCTCTGGCGACAGGCGGGAGGGGGAAGAGCAGCTAGGATGCAGAGCGGAGCACAAAAACTCCTGTTCATTTATGAATGGGGACTTAGTAAATATTTACTATCTGCTCAGTTTATGAATGAACAGGAAGCAGCTCAGTACAGAGGCTTCCTGACCATTCATGACTGGGTTGATAGTAAATATTTACTATCTCCAGATTGTGACTCTGTACTGAGAGCTTCCTGTTCATTGAGTGCTGGGGTTGCAGAAAAAGAGATTTAGGAATCTGGGGGTTATTCACTAACAAGCCAAGCGATTCAGCTGAACCTGTGGCTAATCCTTTGGCTCGCTTTGACTGCGGGAAGCCGTCGGTTCAGCCAACCAGAAGGTATGCTGTATGGGCTATTCACATAGCCCGTACAGCAGCCGAAGGGCTCAGCCAAGCCGAGCTCATATGCTTCGTCTCGGCTGAGCCAAACACGCAGCCGAAGCGGGGAGAGCAGTCTGCCGAAGCAGACCGGTCTCCCTGCAAAATGTAAAAATACT
>NW_017307570.1:114313-127591 GCF_000935625.1 Nanorana parkeri
ACCCTCTAAATAAATACATTTTTGTCTAAGCAGCTCAATGAGGCAAACCAGTAACTTCTGCAAAATAATTTTTGCTGAATCCACTCGGTTCATCCTTAATGTTGACACATCATTGTGCTTTCCAAGGTATCTGTTGCTCCAGCAGCCGATATCTCATCTTGTAAAACTCTGAGTGCATTTGTTTACTCGTACATTATTAATCTTTAAAATGCTCTTTTCGTGCACATTGTCACAAAATGTTGTGAAGAGATCTGCAGTGTTCAGGGCAGTACTGTTTACAACTCAAAATAAGAAGAATACATTTCTGTTGCACATAGCTTGATCATTTTACTGCTGATTTTTACCTTGTAAAGGCAATCTTTTTTAAAGCTGTTCTCCAGGCACAAAAACATTTTTTGAAATATATTCCTTAATATCCACGAAATATAAATGCACCAAACTCCTTTGTAAACCCAGATATTACCATATACACTTAGCGGTGAAACCATCACTGTGCTGTGCATAGCAGAAAGCAGAGCTGTGGGAGGGACCCTGCAGGCCCGTCCCACTAGAGACTCCCTGCAGGAGGGGGCGGAAACAAGGCCAGTCACCCTGAACAAGGAGAGAGAGCGGCAGTGACTGGTCTGTATTACAGGAAGCTCCTCCACTGCGGTGAGGTTTCACACTGGATTATTGCACAGATATGGAAGAAATACAAAAAAGCTCACCTAGGGGTCCATTTATGGCACTAGTGCCGCTAGATGGCGCTGCCGAGTATAGGAAATTCTTATTATCGGCAGCATAATCTGGAACGCTAGAACAGCATCCTTCCTGCTTAACTTTAGTAAATGACCCCCCAAGCAAGAATACACATGGCTTTTGTATGTAGACAATATTTGCTTATTCCGGAGTTCAGCATTAAGCTTATTCATACCAGACTACCTGCATTGTGCACCATATAACTTGTGTGCACTGGTGTGTATTGTGAAGGGCGGTGTGTTTAACACGCATTGCACTTATTTACATAGTTATCGAGAGAAGGCAAAACTGTCCCTAAAATGAGGCAGCTTTGGCAATTGCCTCAGATGGCATCTCATTGGGTCACATGGGGGTAGCTGCTGCCCCCTTTTCCAGCCAGAATGTCCAAGGTTGCTAAGAGCTCTTAGCAACCTGTGACGCTCCGGCCGACTACCCGCCTAGCTGACTGACGTCATTGGTTGCCCGGAGCTGAGCGGGATGCTCTGGCTGGTGCTTCTGACAACAAGTGACATCAGTGAGCTGAGCAGGATGCCATCCAGAGGTACCATGCACCCATCCCCCCGGGTAACATGCACCGACACCAGCCCATACGCCACCCCCTCGTAACATACACTACTACCACCCGTCAACCCCAACCCCCCCCCTTCAGCCTCAGGTGCCAAAAAGTGTGGGGATTGCCCTGAAAGTAGATATAGAGATACTCACAGGTCTTTCAGCGGAGATAGCTCAAACCATCAGCATTTTATTGTCAACATTTCAATGGAGCGAAGTCCATCTTTATCAGTCTATGACTTCATAAAGATAGACTGAGCTCCATCGAAACATTGACAATCCAATGCTAATGCTTATCTACGCTGCAAGACTCATGATCGCGTCTATACCTACTTTGGATTTTTGTGGATGAGCACCCACCCGGCCATTTCCTGAGTGCAGTAGCCACCCCAAAGACTAATTACATACAGTAGTTTGAAAAAAGTCCACTGAGTTCAACCAATCATATAGAAGTTGCTACACATTTCAAATAGACATGAGGATCAGGTGAGTATATCTGCTTTATTTGAACCCCCTAGACAAAATGAGCGGAGACCGGGTGACACCCCGCCGTGACGTTGCCGCGCGTGCACAATGACGTCATTGTGCACGGGCGGTCGTCTTATTGAGGTTTGGCGGCGGCCATCTTGGTAATGGGCGCCGGCAGAGAGAGGAAGTGACGTTTACCCGGCGGGATGAGGTATGCCGCAGGGTCCCCTTCTCTCTCCTGACACTTTCGGGCTCTCGTTCCGTGACCGTGTGCCCGACTTTTCATAGGGGGTAACACCAAAATGACTGTCAGTCATTTTGGTGTCACCACTCCAATGGTGGCACCCGGGTGAGGGCCGCACCCCCGCACCCCCCTAGTGAGACCACTGTCTTCCAGACTTCCTTTTTACATGCACTCCCTCCATCATTAAATGCATATCCTCACTCTGGACCGGCTTTATTAGTAGACCGTGCCTGCAATGTCAACATGTCTGCTGTATGTGCAATCCTGTTGAAATAAACACCAAGAAAGGTAAGATATATGATTTTTAGGTATGGTTTGTGAAGGGGAACACATAACAAACATATAGCACGGGTTTTCTCAAATGTGGCTGCTAAAGTGGAAATACGCTTTAAGCTAGTCCTGTCTGTGCTACTTTGCCATGCCTCGTCCGCTCAGCCTGTTACATGTGTTAATGAACCCAGGTAGAAGCTTATTCCGTTTGTTATCTCAGTATCATCCATCACTAACACTGTGACCTTGCTGGTTCATTGTCTCCTGTCCCTGTTCGCCCCTCGTGGTTTCAGTGTCAGGCAGATCTCTATGGCCAGACCTTGTCATCAGCCTCCTCCTGTCAATTTCTGCTCTTAAATCATTTAGTAGATGTCTCTAAAAGGTCTTCTGCTAATGGGGTCTGTGCAGATAAATCTCCATCATATATTCTTTCAATGAATTGGATAACTGATCATTTTGAATTTTCAAGCTGGGCATCTCAGGTTGTAGATCTTTCAATATGCATATTAATTATAATTAGCATAAGGGCTTGCTCACACTACAAAGCATGTTATAAAGCGCATCGTAACACACGTCATGGTTACATGTGGGAACCCTGTGTATATGTTGGTCGCAGTGCATTGCCATTCATTGTTATTTGCACCCCAAAACACATATAGAATGCACTGGGACACACGTGCACCATAGCGCACCATAGTAGAGACAATTGATCTGTACAGATGTTGTGCACTGCATTTTGAAAAATAGAGCAGGACCCTTTTTTTTCCCAAAACGGTCTGCCTAACACAAAGCACACTGCGTTGTGCTGTAAATAAACCCTGATTGTTATTAAAAGTGCATTCTAGTGACATCTGGAAATTTGCATCTTATTTTCATTATAACATTCATCTTCTGCACTCGAATGCCCTGCCACTTAGTTCCAACCATTGTAACATCCTTTTTTTTTTCAGGACTACACTGTGATAATGCAGACCAGGACTCAATGGGATGATTACATCCTTAATTGGGGCTGCTGGTAAATTTACCCATGACATTGGGTAACCACCAGTACTGCAGGGGCTAAATGCTTGTTAGACTGGGTGGAAGATACATTTATTGAAATACTTACCTTATTCCTCACTCAAGCAGGCTTCCTCCCCTCCATGTAACACAGCTCTCTGATGTCATCACTTATAGTGCAGTACCAGCTGCTCATTGGGGTTGACCAAAAACAGCTAAAGATCTGAGTATTGTGAATAACCTTTGAGGCTACATTTGATGAAAAGTATACCATGTGTGACTGTGTGACCCATACCCCATACCCCTGTGTAGGGCGTACAGTAGGTAGGGAGCTTCAAAGACATTGCCACCTTGAATAAAAGCCATCAATTCTATAAGCTATAACGTAACAAAAACATATAATGCACTTAGCTGTGCAATATACTACAATACTGAATAATGCCATAAACACAACTGCTCCAAATCAGGCTTTGCAGCATTGGGTCACGTGCAAAGGTATGGAATTCACCTCCCATGTGCTTTTTTTTTTTTTTTTTTTTCTGTCTCACCTTTGTCGTTGGTGTTATCCACAATTAACATAATCATATACCCAGTGAATTCAACTTTCTCCCGCTGTGATCTACGGATCCCCTACCATAAACTGGGTCCCAATGCCACCATTTTCTTTCCTTATGTGTTCAGCAGCCAGGTGCCTCTTCTTGGTTCTTGCAGCTGGCCCCCGATGATTCCCTGCCAGGACTGCCCTCCTCAACCCAAAGTGTGGAAGCTGATGTCTGATATAGAAATTGCAGGAGGATACTGGAGAAAAGGACATGTCATTCTCACCTAGGCATAAATGGGGGTCGGGAGGAGGGTCATGAGTAAGAAATTAAAAATGAAGGTAAAAAAAGTGGGCTTTTTAGAAGAGGGTTTGCAATGATTCAAGGTCCTTTCTGGGAGTGAAGGTCCACTTTAAGGGCCAGTTCACATTACAGCAGGGCTGGGCAACTCTTGCCCTCCGGCTGTGCTTTAACTACAAATCCCAACTGGTCTCTGCCTCTGGGAGTCATGCCTGTAACTGTCAGTCTTGCAATGCCTCATAGGACATGTAGTTCTAAAGCTGTTGGAGGGCTGGAGTTGCCCAGCCCTCCACTCGAGTGTTGTGCCAAAGGCAAAGCACAGTACCACAATAGGGCGTGTAATAATAAAAACAACAAAGAAATGCATGGAGAGCAGCACCTGCCCGCCGGGCGGTGCATTGGGATGCCATTTAGAATGAGGAGGTTTGTATACAGGTGTCCAGGGTAACAATTTGTAAATATTAACCAAGGCTGTAGCTACCGTGGGGCGAGTGAGGCACTCGCCTCAGGCACAGCTGAGAGAGGGCGCAGCCAGGGCCATCCTGAGTGTGCCCCCTTGCCCCTGTTGCCATGCGAGTACAGGGCGCCATTGGCAACAGGGGAACCAGGAGGCCAACACAATCGCGGCTCGGCAGGGAGAAGAGTGGCACAGAGTCCAGCTTCTCCTCGGATCCCTGCTGCTCTCCCCCACCTGAATGGGCAGAGAACTCTGTGTCCTCAATCTCTTTTTCTATTTCAAAAGGGAAATGTCACACGCACACTGGCACACACGCACACTCACACTGACACACACTGACACACACACTCATGCACACATATTTCTAGACATGTGCAAAGACTATAAATTAGTTTTGGACTAAGGCTGGGTTCACACCTGGGCGTTTTTCAGCGCTGATCGAAGCGGTGAAAAACGCTCAAGAAGTGAAATCCAATCAATCCCTATGGCCATGGTTCCCACCTGGGCGTATTTCAGCGCGACTTGTCACTCGCGAAAAAGTACTTTGAGCTTCTTTTTCGCACGCAGGGGCCAATTGCAGAGCCATTGGTATTCCCAAGTGTGGCTCGGGGTTAACAAAGCGGTAACCCCGAGCCACACTCGGGAATACAGCGTAGGTCTTACCTGGTCTGCGATCCCCACTGTGTCCTCCGGCCGCTGGCGTCTTCCGGGTTCCGTCCCTTGCGAGCGTCCACGTCGCAGGGGGGTGGAACTGGCGAGAAGTTTGAAAGTTAAAAAAAAAAACCTGAAAAAAAGGGGAAAATAAATCATACCGCCAGCGAGGTATAGAAAGGAGAGTGGAACGAGCGTTTCACTGAACTAAAAAACGTGCTAAAAAACGAGCTGAAAACGCGCCTATAGTAATGCCCAGGTGTGACCCCAGCAGAAATGAACAGAAACTACAAATGTTTTCATTAGTTTTGTCAAACTAAACACATGTTTATGCTACTTTGGATTTGGCCACCAGCGCATTCTGCACATGCGTGCCGCCATCCTGGAGGCAGGGCGCATGAAGTCACATACCGCACACGTCTGTTGGGGGGGGCACTATTTTCTGTTCTTGCCTCGGGCGCAAAAGGATTCATCTACGGCTCTGATATCAGCTGACAAATTCACAATCACAATTCAAAATTACAATTTAAAAAAAAAACACACAAATACCATGCACTGAAATCATATAATCTCTGATGATACAAAATGTTACAAACCTTTTCTGTCACAGCTGCGATTTTATTCACCGAATGTGTTTTTTTGGTTTTTGCGGTTTCTCTGGTTGAATAGGCTGCCTGTTCACTCCGCTGCTATGTGAAAAATAATGACTTGTATTGATTAATTTGGAGAGAGAGCCTGAGATTCACGATCGACAAAGGGGGTTGCATTTCAAACCTATCTTCTGTAACAATCTCCTTTCTTTCGGATTACTTGACCTCTCACTTAGCGATGGGAATATGAGTGATAGATAACATTTGTTGCAAGCCGTTCATCGCCCTTACTGAATGCAATAGATATTGTTTAAAGGAGAACTATGAGGTGAGTGCTTTTCACTCACCTCATAGTTCTAGCCGACTTGTGACAATGAGACTGCCACAGGTCGGCTCAGTAGATCGGGAGGTGAGCGAACACATACCGGCGTTCGCTCACCTCTCGATCCTGTCACGGCTCTCTGCCGTGACAGGGGAGGGGCTGGATTCTCCCCTCCCAGCTCCGATCTGCCAGCGCTGACTTAGGATTATAGGACGAGCAGCATTCTAACGGTTTCAGAATGACAGGCCTGGGAAGTAAATGGCAGCTTCAACCAGGGTGCGGACACTGCTGTGGAACTACATTTAATGGAATGCCTTGCCACATGACCAGGGCTGATTTTATCTGTAAACTCCTGATCAGTTTTATGGTACCTTTCCTAGGACCAGATATCTTTGTGGCCCTGAACCTCTTATATCATAAAGGTCTCCCTTATAACAAAAAAAAATTCTGGCTGCAATGCCTTACCTCCCATTTTCTGAGATGGGAGCTACCGTCCTGAGCACTGCATTTAGCCAATGGACTCCCCCTGCGACGCCCCCAGTAATGTGGACCATTAAGAATTTATATGCCAAAAATGATCGGTTAATGTTAAACCCAGAATGTTTTTTTTTTCACAATTACTTTTCCTTTATACTGGATTTTCGAAATAGCAAGAAAGATAATTGGGAGATGAGATAAAGTTTCTAGTGCAGATCAAATAGAAACTTTTCATAGATATCTGTACATCAGACAAAAAAAAGGGACAACTAAGAAGGAAAGAGGGACAGGCGGATGTGGCTGCAAATAAGGGACAGTTGGGACAGGAGAGGCAACACTCATTTTTAACCCAGAGCCGTACCTCTTCTTGGCCACTAGATGTCCTCAGTCTTCCGGGGTGAATGATGCCACTGTGAATGCAGAGCATCATGGACCGTCCCCTGTAAGGGGTCAGCATGGTCACAGTGTACTGGTCCAGAGAGCAGTACTAGTGTCATCATGTCAGAACCGATCTGTGCATCAGTGAGAATAACCCAGCCCATAGAAGAGGTGAAGATGATGAGGACCCTGCGGCCAGAAGCCTTTTGATTGGATAAACATAAAATCAAAAGAAGCATACAATGCAGCCAGCAGGGGCCACAACATCACTTTACATTCCCTTTAAGAATCCAATTGGTTGCTATGAGCAATACCATTGTACACTACTTTTAAGAATCAAATTGGTTGCTGTGAGCAATGAGCAATTCCACTGTACATTCCCTTCAAGTATCTGATTTTTGCTATGAGCAACAACACTGTACATTCCCTTTAAGAATCGGATTGGTTGCTATGAGCTATGATAAGCCTGTCTATGGACACTTTTACAATCCCTGCCCTGATTATCACAGAACCCTGCTGAGTGTCTATACATAAACCACGACATTGAATTTTCAGACTCCTGAGTTTGTATTCTAATACAGCAGCAGATTATTTACACTCCTTTGATCGGTGTGCTACGAGATTTACAGTGTGCTCGCTGTGCTGGAAAGGGACGGAGACATTTGTCTTCTTATAGGAAAAAAAAGTGTGATTATGACATTTTTATGATTGCATATACAGAGTTGTTTCCTATAGTACCCATTCAGTACCCCTCCCAGCTAGCAGGCCTTCCCGGCGGCCAGAGGGCTCCAAGCTGTTCACCGCAAATGTGAAAATGAACTTTGCTAAGGACTATGCGCCTCTAATCTGATCAGTTTTTATAAAGCCCCAATATCATTTAAAGGACAATTGTACTTTTGGTGCAATTATTCTTTAATCAGTCCCCCCATACCAAGTGTAGCCACCATCTTGAATACTTAACCTGCTATTTTTTTCAGCCATCTTTGCTGTGCTGCCCTGCCCAGTGCTGCACAGCTTTTCTTAGTACATATGTGCACCACTACCCCATTCATTACCTTTAGATCTCTGGAGGCTGCCTTGAGTACAGCTTACCCATAGGGGGCATGTGCACTAAGAGAAAGACTTTGGAGGGTGGGGGGTATTTTTGCTGGCAAGGCTATGCAGCCCAGGGCAAGGGAGCACAGAAAAAAGCGCTGTATCAAAGAACATATCTGAGCAGATGGGTTGCTCTAAGCGAGTTGGGGGTGGCTGAACTGATTAAAGGACAATTATACCAATGTACAGTTGTCCTTTAGGACAAAAAACTAATTTTTCTTTTTAAAACAATTTAATTTTGTTGAAAGCGACACATGGAAGCAAAATTTCCATGTGATAGCAGACTATTCATATCTTTTAGATTATAAGCTCTCACGGGCAAGGCCCTCCTAACCATCTCGTCATGATTTGTATTGTAACTGTAATGTCTTTTTTATATTGTAAAGCACTGCGTAAACTGTTGGCGCTATAGAAATCCTGTATAATAATAATAATAATAATGTACCTCACTAGCAGGTGTTGAGTCTGAACTTTGCCGTCTTCAAGAGCACCAGAGGCTGAAAAACCTTCAACATCCATCACAATTCCAGGGATGACCGCTCCCCTGCTGAGCACAGAGTTTCCTCCCATCGGCCCCTGCGTCACTACTGTATCCTGTTGCAACATAGGGGCCAGTGGGACAAACCAACAGACTTGAAAGTGTTGGATTCTGAAGATGCCGGAGGCCGTAGCTTATGAAGTGGGGACTCACCGTCTGCTGTAGCGGTAAGTATGGATAGTCTTCTTTTGCAGGGAATTCTTTTTGGTTATACAACAACAGGGACATAACGTACCTTTCATGAAGTGCATCCTCCGTCCTGCTGGCTGATTGCTCCTGTAGAACTCCTCCATTTAGTGATGTTGAATCCTTTTTTTCAGTTGTGAAATATGAGGTAACTGCTTCTGCTGTAATAGTGAAAGAATCATCAGGGCTCGCCCTCCATTTCTGCCCATTCACAGAATGCCTTGTATTCTTTTCACAGAATTTAAAGCATTCTGTAAATGGAGGAGGGGATCCTGCGATTCATTTGCCCCTCCTCCACTCACAGAAAGCAAGAAACGAATGCAAGAAATTGTGTGAATGGACAGGAAGAGCAGAAGGGGAGGGCAAGTGCTGCCAATTCTTTTACAATTACAGCAGAAGCAGTTAACTCATATAGCGCTACATGCTTACCATTGTGAAGAGGCTCTGGCATCACTGAAGGGAGGATTTCAACAGGAGCCATCAGCCAGCAGGACGTAGGACACACTTCACTAGAAGTGAGCTATGTCCCTGGTGCTATAAAAGTGCAAATACAGTGTAGAGCTCCTCAACATAAATATCAGTCTGTCACATCATAACCCACATATGGGTTTTTGCGGATAAAAGTGCAAAAAATAACAATATTTAATCTAGAATAGCAAAAAACGCATTTGTGTTCATGCAGACAACAATTTGTTACATTTGTACTATGTTCCTGGTGCTGTATAACTAAAAATAAAAATGTAACTAGACCTCAACTGTAATATTCTTGTATATTGCGTTTCCTTATATTATTCTTTGTATATAAGTTCCTCTGGTTCTGGTGCTATGAAGTTAGAGTTTCAGTTTAAAAGGCCCTTCAGGGTATTCAGCATGCTGGGCAAGAAGCATGGCAAGGGAACAGAAAAGTCATTAAATGTAGTTCAGAACATGAAGAAAGCCAATCAAATGTGTAACAGATAGAAAGCATAGAAAAGGAAATGTGAAGTTAAAGAAGACCAGCACTCCAGAAAGTGGCTGTCCTTGCTGACCTCATTTTAAAAATGCTGGTTTCCTGGCTGTGTTTGGCTTTCATACTTTCTGATTCACTGAATTTATGCTAGCTACATGTACAAAATACGTGTAATTATTTTTAAAGGTATACACACCCAATTTAAACTTCTGTAAATGAGACAGTTAATCCCTCCAATATTCTAATAAAAGGTTAACTCTGACACTCGTACCGATCCAACAGCTTCAATGCTTTCTGGGTGAAGCAAGCTTGTGTAAGTGAAGTCACTGTGAAGTCAGAACTCATGAAGGCCTTAATTCCCCTTTATAGATCTTTAGTTATCACTAGAGGGATCACCAGCAGGGGAAATTAGGTCCTGATTTCCCTACATAGATATTTGCTTATCACTAGAGGGGTCACCAGCAAGAGGAAAGAGGTCCTGATTTCCCTATATACATTTTTAGTTATCACTAGGTGAAGGAAGATCTTGATTCCTCTATATAGTTCTTTAGGGATCACTAGAGGGGTCACTAAAGAAAGGAGGCCCTGATTCCTCTATATAGATCTTTATGTATCACCAGAGGGCTTACCAGCAGGAAGAAGGAGGTCCCGATCCCTCTATATAGATCTTTTGTTATCACTATAGGGGTCACCATGAGGAGGAAGTAGGTCATGATCCCCCTATATGGGTCTTTAGTTGTCACCAGAAGGATCTCTGGTGGAAGAAAGGAGGTCCTGATTCCTCTATATAGATATTTATGTATCACCAGAGGGCTTACCAGCAGGAAGAAAGTGGCCCAGATTCCCCTATATAGATCTTTAGTTATCACTATAGGGGTCACCATCAGGAGGAATTAGGTCATGGTCCCCCTATATGGGTCTTTAGTTGTCACCAGAAGGATCTCCGGTGGAAGAAAGGAGGTCCTATTTCTCCTATATAGATTTTTAGTTATCATCAGGGGGATTACTGGAAGGAGGTCCTGATTTCCCTTTATAGATCGTTAGGTATCAGTAGAGGGAGCCCCAGCAGGAGGTCCTGATTGCTCCTGTATAGATCTTTAGTTATCATTAGAGGGATCTTCAGCAGAAGGAAAATATCCTGAATCCTCTATATAGAACCAATCACATAGAGGCATCTCCAGCAGGAGGAAGGAGGTCCTGATTCCTCTATATAGATCTTTACTTATCAGTAGAGGGATCAACAACTAGAGGAGGGAGGTTCTTATTCCTCTATATAGATCTTCAGTCAACACTAGAGGGATCACCAGCTTGAGGAAGGAGGCCCTGGTTCCTCTATATACAGTAGATCTTCAGTTATCACTAGATGGAACTCCATCCTGAAGAAGAAGATCCTGATTCCTCTTTGTAGATCTTTAGGTATCACTAGAGGTGTCATCAGCAGGAAGAAGGAGGCATTAAATACTCTATATATATTTTTAGTTATCACTACTAGAGGAACTCTCAGCAGGAGGAAGGAGGTCCTGATTCCTCTATATAGATCTTTAGTTATCACTATAGGGATCCTCAGTCTATACCAAGTTGACAATACATAGATAGATAGATAGATAGATAGATAGATAGATAGATAGATAGATAGATAGATAGATAGATAGATACAGTATACAGGTGAAACTCGAATAATTAGAATATCGTGCAAAGTTCATTTATTTCACTAATGCAACTTAAAAGGTGAAACTAATATATGAGAGAGACTCATTACATGTAAAGCAAGATAATTCAAGCCGTGATTTGTCATAATTGTGATGATTATGGCTTACAGCTCATGAAAACCCAAAGAACCCCAAATCCACAACCTCAAAAAAGTAGATTATTACATGCAATCAATAAAACAAGGATTGTACATAGAACAATATTGCACCTCTGAAAAGTACAAGCATGCATATGTACTCAGTACTTGGTTTGGGCCCCTTTTGCAGCACTTACTGCAATTACTTTTGCGCGATATTCTAATTATTCGAGTTTCACCTGTATATATTTATACACTGCCTGGCCAAAAAAAAAGTCACCACCTGGACTTAGCTAAGCAAATAGATTAATTCTATTCTATTCCTTTTTACTTCTCTGATGGCACATTGGACATATTCCAAAATGACACTGCCAGGATTGTGAAAGAGTGGTTTGAGACATCATTTTCACACATGGATTGGCCACCACATAGTCCAGACCTTAACCGCATTGGGAATCTTCAGGATGTACAGGAGAAGACGTCACGCAGTGGTCTGACTTTCCCATCATCACTAGATCTTGGTGAAACATTAATGTAACTCTGGACGGATATAAATGTGACATTGCATAAGCTTATCAAAACGATGTCACATATGTGAATGTGCGCTGTAATCAAAGCTAAAGGTGGTCAAATAAAGTGTTAGAGAGAGTGTGTGCGTGCGTGCGTGCGCGTGCCTAAGGCATGTTGGTGTACATATATGCTTAAATGTGTTTGAGGGTTCTGTGCATATAGAAACCATCTAGTGTAGCTGTTGCACCAGGTGTGTTTTTTTTTTTTTTTGCCCTGCACATCCCATTGATCCCCGATCCCTCACTCCTTCTCCGTGCTATTTAGGGCTGCACGGATCAATGCATTGGCCAGCTGGGAGGCTGCTACCGCCTCTCCTGCCTACTGCTTAATACTGAGCCAGAGCTGGAGCTGGCAGGTAGCAGAGAGAGAGAGAGGCAGGGAGAGAGAGAGAGAGAGAGAGAAGGGGGGAGAGAGAGGAATGGCTGGGGGTGGAGAATGAAAGGCAGCCACAAAGCCTCGGCATAGCGACACAGAGGGAGCATATGGAAGCACGCAGACACCCAGCGAAAGTTAACGCAGACTCGGAGCGCCACCGAATGCTTGCAGGGTCCCTGTGACGGATCTGTGATGGATCTCCTATCTGGGAAGGGATCAGCTCTCTGCTGACCAGCTCTGGGAAGAGGACCCCCCCCATTGCACAGCCCTTCTCTCCGCTCAGATTTGGAGGAAAGCGAAGGGCTGGCATTGACATTCCGCCGGAGTGCGGGGCTCTACGTTTGGGATGCGCTGTCTTCAGCACCGCGGACAGCGGCAGAGCGGCGCCTGGTAGCCCGGGGTACCCGGACCGATGACAGCCCGATCCTGATCCGTCACTTCAGCTTGACAGATCTTATTTTTGGGATTGTGCTTCCTGACAAAACTCAAGCGTAGAGGATTACCGAGCTCGCTGCTCCTTCTAGCTGGAGGGACACTTGGGAAGCCTCAATAATTCCCTTCCCTTGGAGGAGGTAAGGGGGGAGATTTCCATGGACTTAGCTGCCAGCGCTGATCTGGCCATCCTATGCCCGATCTGCCCACCTATGGGAGACTGTGGACCGTATGGCGTGCTACTACCTTGTCATCAGCTCCACTCATCTCAGCAATGGGCACTTCCGTAGTATTAAAGGAGTTTTCAGGGGGCCCCTCCGCAAGACTGGCACCACCTTACCGGTAAGGATCAGCCGTTCAAT